>NC_056734.1:619683889-619763513 GCF_019279795.1 Protopterus annectens | reverse complement strand
GCCACAACCCCCAAAGGGCTCTTTAAACTTGAACAATGCTATAACAAAGTTGCTAAATTTTTAGCAAATACCCCTTTAAGAACCCACCACTGTATAGCACTAAAAAGCCTAAATGGGTTAGAACTGCCTCATCGACTAACATATGCACAACTTCTTGCCACCTATAAAATTATCCAGCATCCATCTGCCTGTCCAGCACTAAAAAACATTCTACATAATTATGTTCCCAAATGGTCATTGTGATCCAGTGATCAAAAACTCCTGTCTGGCTATAAACCTATCAGATCTGCTGGGAATTGTCTATACTTGTACAAGGTTGTTAAGGCCTGGAACTCCTTACTTGTATCCATCAAGTCAGTAACCTCTCTTCCATCTTTCAAAACCTCTCTGAAAGACTTCCTATCTAAAATCTGTCTCTGTTCTTGTTCAAAACCAGGATAAACTATATCCCTAAATGTGAGCAAGTACTTTTTCATTCCTTATAACTCATTACTTTCCCTTTTCACTTACTTCCTTACTTCTATCAAATTCTCTTCCCTGCTTTTCTCTTCCAATATACCAAAGGCCTGTTTTTCCCTCACTTCATATTGTAATTCCTGTTTGTGTTAGACTAACTTACCTTTAATTTCTTTACAAACTGTCTAAAGTTGCTCTAAATATTAAATAATTAAGCAATAACCCACACCTGGGTGTGGGTAATGCTGGATTTACCCACGGTTGGTGGGGTTTGGTCACGAGAGTGAAGCCCGAGTGACCAAACAAAGACAACCATGGGTAAATCCAGCATTACCCACACCCAGAAGTGGTTATTGCTATTATACATTGACATTATTTAAGAAAAAAATACTTACTTTTCTTAAATAATGTCCTTGTATAACGGTGCTGTGCTGTCCTTCTGCCACTGGACAGCTTCGCTTTACCATTGCTGATGTACTGTGAATGCATTTGGAACTTGCATTCCCATGCATACCCAGTACATCATTGCTTGGGAAAGTAAGCAGTGGAGAAAAGAAGATCTCTGTTGCTACACTTTGTTTTTTAAACCCTTAAAATTAAAGAATATATCAACGGAAAAAAGTCTGGGCAACCGGACCTTTTTCCATTGTATATTCTCAATGGGCAAGCTGGTTGGGCTGGCCAATCAGCGTGCTCATTTTATGATGTTACTGGCCAGTCATTGTATAATTGCCATATAACCTATATTGATTTTTAACTAATATTTTAATATTATGTGTAATTTGTTACAATTATTTAAACTGTGAATATTTTTGAAGATTGTAAAATTATTGTTCTTAAAATGTTTTGTAATAATCTGGAGCTTTTCTCCCCAGGCCCCACCTAAAAATGGGCTTCTACCCAGTCAGACTTTCCTGGTAATCAAATGTCAATCAATCAATAAATGCACACTGTAACCATCACAGTTACATCTCTAAGTCTTTGATATCAAGGACTTCATTGTTAGAATTGTTCTTTAAATGTGACTGTCTGACTGTGCTTAATAAGGACTAAAATAACATGATAAAACTGTCCTTGATGTGAGAATGTCTTGAATTCTGGATTTATACATTGGACCACTATCTGACACTAAAGATTAGAAATATTATATCTTGTGAATGTAGCTTTTAGTGCAGTGATAATACCTTGCCTCTTAGTATCATTCTTCTTTACAATGACAGTTTAGTGATGACTATTAAGGATATGAAGTGCTAAGAAGCTGCATCTGTAGACCAAGGTTTGATTACATGTTCTCCATAGTTTATTATCAAAATGTTGAAAGGCAGAACATTTTCCCTTCAAAAGATCGAAATATAATATCGAAAATGAAAATAAAATTTTGCCTAAATGTCAAACGTGATAAACACGACGATCGACATTCAACATGCCAGCCTTCTGGTTTCAAAAGTTGTGTCCTTTTATGTTTTTACAGGGAGAAACCCCCCCTGCACCCCCCATGTGGGGGGCTACACCCCCACACCTCCTGCTTATTGTATATACCAACACCGAGATTGCACTACAGTGAAGAAAAGGGAAAATTACCCGATCCGCACTGTACCCACATCTCCATTCAAAACAAGTTTATATTGGCAAATGTATACCCACTTTCATGAATATAAATTCAACCACTTTCTGTTTGGCATTACGAGAGCTTAGAAACCATGCATTTGGCAAACCTGTATTTGACTGTGTGCCTTTTGGAATTTTGATAGCAAACTGTTCTCCATTTGCCTACCGTGTGACAGTGGGAAAGTCATTTAACCAGTCCATGTTCTTGAGTCATCCCTTAAATGCATCTAGTAGATTTATCCAGCTAATAAATTAATAAAATAAAATTAAAAATATCAGGAAGCTTCAAATAAAAGATATGTATGAACCTTAAGCCATGATCTTCTCGGAAATGAACAGGACAGTATTGACTGTCCTAGATTATTACAACTAACACTGTTATACACTACTTGTCCTGTATCCATTGACATGACTAGACAAAATAATAGTTTGTTTTGCATTTGACTACTTTTGAACAAGATTTATGTATTCTCTCCTGCAATTCTCTTTTCATTTGATTTGTGACTGCATTTTTTTCTGCTTTGAACAGCAAGCCAGTTCTACAACTTGTTTCATCTTTCAGCAAAAAGTATGTTTGAGTTTACTTCAGAATGCTATTTTTTATGATCTGGCCAAGTCCTCATAGATGTTTCCTGTAGCATTCTCATCTCTGAGTCTTTCTCAGTTCATCTCTGAATAAATTTGTTTCTTTTCTCTCATGGATAAATGCATTATAATAGGCTGTCTTGTATTACATCACCCAGCAGATTGTTTGCTCCTGTAGATTTGAGTGATTATATATACCCACTATGTGCACTGCATCTGATCTGCTAGCTTATATCTTACTCTCTGGTTATATTTCCATAAACAAAATGGAATTCTTACAATCTTGATGGTGTCATGTTATACAACTTTTTGAAAGTATTCTTTAATGGCATATGGTCACAATCAACTTGAACCGCTTTTTGATAAAAATACTAGTGAAGATGTTCACATACACAGCTGCACCAAGTGGTGCTTTATCAATCTGAATATTTCTTTGCTAGTAGTTACTAAGTACTCTTAAACTATATGCAACTGGTTTCTTTTCTTGCAAAATCATAGCAGCAGTACCATTCTGTTCAGAATTAGTTTGTGACACAATTCACATCAAAACAACTCAATGTAGGTGCTCTAGTAATTAGCTGTCTGATCAAGTCAGAACTATTTTCTTGCTTGACACTCTAGTGCTGTACCACATCTTATTTCAATAGAGTCCTTAATTACACAACTTATATTGTTGCATGATCTATCCAAATATGTTGCAGACCTGGCAAACATACCAGATCAATAAATGCATTTTCATAGTTAGGAAGCAAATAATAATTTTTCACTTGCATGTCATTTTTTAGCATACTAACTTTTTGGCAAGTTTTCTGCTCAGACAAAACCTTGAATCTTGTATTACTTAATCTTATATCCACAAGTAAGCAATTTCTGACCCAAAAAGCAGCAAAAAGTGGTTTGAGCAAATAAATTGCATAAAAAATGTTTTTGTTTATTTTCCTTTAACTTTAGCACTTTAAAGAATTGGGATGACATCACATTACACTCTGCCACACTGTCTATTTAAAAAATCATGACTGTTCTTCCTGTTTCAGTGAATTCTCCGTTTCCCCTCTGTTGCACAGTTTTCACATTTACTGAGCCCATAGCAAAATCATATTCATAGTTCATTTCAACATCAAAGCTGTTTTTGTTGCTACAACTCTTACAAATCATAACTGACAATGCAGGATGTATCGTCTTATTATGCTTACCGTCACACAACATGTAAAATGTTTCAGAATCATGCTTTGAATGGCTCATTTTCTATCTCTCTCTTACTCTCTTATTGCCAACTCTCTTTTTTTTTCTTTTCTTTCAGATTACAGACTTCAAAGTCTTCAATTAACTTACTTTATTTAATGTTATATCTGTCTCTTTTAACAATCTGCTTCTTGTTTGGTGATTTTGTATACCATACACAATCCTTTCTTGTGCCAATGAGTTATGTATTCAGTTCACAAAACTCACAAAATCTGTCTTATTTAATTTGGTAACATAAATATTAATACTTTCTATTTCTGAGACCAGCTGGCATAATGGTTAAGGTCTTCGCCTCCCATGTACAAGATACAAGGTTCAATCCTGACCTCTGACCAATGCTTGTTTAGAGTTTGCATGTTCTCCCTGTGTCTCTGTGGGGTTCCTCCCACCTCCAAAAAATATGCTGAATGTTTCCATCTCAAATTCACCAATGAATGCAGCTGTGGGCAGCAGCATATACTCTATGTGGTGCCCTATAGCAGGAAGAGTTGTACAGAACAACTGCTTTGGGCATCTACTGTGGTGCGCAGTTCCCTCAGGATAGGAGATCACAGACTGCATGATGTTGCTGGGCTAGCCACTCAATGGTGTAAAATATGGCTCTAGGTGATTCGATCATGTTGACTAATTTCGCCAAAATGGGCATGGGTATTTATGGTGATAAGTGGGTTGAGGACCCGGCCTACTTTGACCTATGCCAGGGACCCATGCTAATAGTGGGAGGGGTGTATGTACCCCTACTGTCCAGTGTGTGCCCGCCATAAAGCCCAGCAGCCCTGGGTCAATAAGCTACTGGCCAGCCAATGTCTAGTTGCCCAGCTTGGGTTACCTGGGATAGCTCTGGTGAGTGAAAGCTGGACATAAAACCAATCAACCTGCCAAACATGAACTAAGAATTGCTACACTTAATGTGGGTTCACTGACACAATGCAGCTTGGAAGTGGATAACATGATGATACAGAGAAGGCTGGACATCCTAGGATGGAATGGCAGTGCAGCAAAGCCACTTGGCTTGGGATCCAGAGTCTACTACTCAGGAGGGGGGTAGGCTAGAAATGGTGTAGGAATTGTGGTGAAAGACAGGCTTTAGAAGGTGGTGAAAGATATCATCAGAATTAGTGCCAGACTCTTGGCAGTAATACTCCAGTGTAATGATAGGGCAGTATTTGTAATTTCAGCCTATGCCCCACACCAGGATTGTGATAGTGAGGAAAAGAGTGCATTCAGACCGCAATTGCAAGACCTACTGGATAAAGCAGGACAACATGAATTGGTGTTGATAATGGGTGACTTGAATGCACATATCAGGACAGACAGACCACGATATGAGGACTGCCTGGGTCCACATGGGTGGAGCAACAGGAATAAAGAAGGAGAGGCTGTTCTAGGCTTCTGTCTAGCAAATGGCTTGATACTAGTCAACACATGGTTCAGAAAGAAGGACAGTCACAAGATCACATACAAGAGTGGCCAACATGCAACTCAGGTAGACTTGGTTGCCGCAATCAGCTGCAAGCAGTGGTCAGAGAAGGCTCTAAGGTCAACAGAGACCAGGCTGAAGACCTGGAAGTTGACTGGAGAGAAAATACAACAGTTTCAGGAACTACTCAGGGTTCTAGCACACCATGAAGAGGAGAAAATATAGCTGTAGTTGAAGAAGAATGGCAAAACCTCAAAACAGCATTTGTGAGGACTACAGAACAGATATATGGCTGAGTCAGGTATGGAAATAAGGTAGATAAGAAAAGCTGGTGGTGGAATGCAGAAGTCTAGGAAGTTATCAAAAGAAAGAAAGAGTGCAGGAAAAAGTGGGAGATAGAAATGACCAACCAGGCTAGGAAGGAGTACTGGTTGACTAACAAAGAAGCTAAGAAAGGAGTTGGAATAGCAAAGAATAGGGCATCGGAGGCACTGTACCAACTTCTGGAAAGTGACTCATTAGGTGGCACAAAGAAACTATATCAGGTTGCAAGGCAAAGTCAGAAAGATAAAGAAGATAGTCAGACACCCTTGATAAGGGATGCCAGCAGCAACCTGCTCACCAGTCTACATCAAGGCAGATTCTGAATGAAGAAAACCACACAGAAGCTGTACTGTCCCAGAAACAGCCTACGATGAGAGGAAAAGAAGAGGACCCTACCCTAGGAGAAGTAAGAATAGTACTAAGGAAAATGAAGTCAGGGAAAGCAGCAGGCTAAGATGAGGTCACAGCAAATATGATAAAGATACTGTGTGAGATAGGGGAGAAATGGCTCCTGAGGGTACTCATATCAGTGTGGGGAGAAAGGTGTATCCAAGATGATTGGAGAATAAGCATACTCATGCCAGTGTAAAAGAACAAAGGGGCCATTCACAAATGTGGGCAGTACAGAGGCATCAAACTCCTATCACATTGCATAAAAGTTCTGGATAGGATGATTGAAAAATGGATACACAGAATAGTAGAATGCAAGATGGGAGATAGCAGTTCGAATTCAGATCAGGATGGAGCACAACTGTCCTGTTGTTTGCAGTGAGACAGAAAGGTGAGAAGAATCTAGAGACAAGGAAAGAGTCCAATTTGGCATTCCTAGACTTGGAGAAAGCATATGACAAGTTCCCAAGAAATCTGATCTGGGCAGTACTGCAGTGATTCAAAGTCTCAGAAACAATGGTAGAATTAGTGTAGGTTATGTACAAGGACCCAATGACTCAAGCACAAACAGTGTTCGGCCTCACGGAGGGATTCCCAGTGGGAGTGGGTGTACACCAGGGTTCAGCTCTGAGCCCACTGCTGTTCATAATGGTGGTGGACTACATTAGCAAACGGGTTGGAGGAGACAGATCAATAAAGTTGCTGTATGCAGATGATGTGGCATTACAGGCAGACTCTGAGCAAGAACTCCAGCAAAGTATAGAGCAATGGAATGCAAAACTGAAGGCACATGGGATGAAACTAAGCACAGATAAGACAGTGGTAATGGCAGCAAACTGGGGAAATCAGAAGTTGAGAACTGAGATAGAAGGGAAGATAGTGGAACAGGTAAATAGCTTCAAGTATCTGGGAGGGGTGGTTGAGGAGTAGGGAAGTCTGAATGAAGAGGTCAAAGCTAGAATCAGAGGGGGTGCAGCCAACTGGCATAGAGTGTCAGGTCTAGTCTATGACAAAAGAATGCCAAAGAAGCTGAAAAGTAAGGTGTACAAGAAGTGGTGTGACCAGTACTACTATATGGTACAGAAACCTGAGCAGTAAAGAAAGAGCAAATGAAGAAGGTAGAGCTGATGGAAATTAATTGCCTGAGAGGGGTGGTAGGATAAGCTGTAAAAGTGCTAAAGAAACAGTACCATATATTGCATCACCCTGTTCTCAGAAACAAAAAAAAATAGTATTTTTGAGATATGCACTTGCAATAATATCGATTAATGTATACTGTTTTATTATTTCATTTTTTTCATTTATATAACTCATCAGCAACTAATATATAAACATAAAATTTCAATCCACATTTTCCCTCTGAGTCATCAACACATATCAAAATCTGTCCCCAATAAGAAGTTCATGATGCAATAATGTGAAGTCCCAGTACTTTGAAAAATAAACTGCTATTCAATCAGAATAACATAAAAATTCTAAAACTCATTGCTATATTTTCAAAGATTTTATAGGGGAGCATTCCTCCTCTTCTTGTACCCCCTCATGTGAGGGTTTGTGCCTCCCACATACATGCTACTTAAATATATTACTGTAAAAATTGATAATACTGTACTGTACCATAATTAGCTGGAAACACTGTAATGAGACTGAGAACGAAAGTCTTTATCTGTTAATTACCCAAACTCATGCTGAACAGCTGCCCGTCTCTCCTTTATGGACCAAGTCTTGTGTACTTTCCGGAATTAATTTTCCAAACACTGTAGCTCATTTAATACAACTTTATTAGATGTTCACAATATCCAAATACTGTCTTCATTAACAGTGTTGATAAACAATTACTGTTCAAAGTTACTGCACATCATATTCTGATTGTCCCGAACAATGTAAACTAATATAGTCTTTATTTGACCTGTCTTCTGTACTCAGGCTCGAGTGTCTGTAATATTTTCTGAAGTAACAGATCAAATGAGCTCACTGTCTTGCCCCCTGCTATAAAGCACGCTTTGGTGGGCTTTTCTGGCTATAGAGAACTCAGCACAGCTCCTCATGGTGTCCAGCAGAGTTCCTAGAGCAGCAGAGACCAGAAAAGACAAACTTTCCAGATTCTAAGTATTTTTTCTGCATTTTCGACTTTTTAAGCCTTTCGATTACTATTTCTGCCTGTTTTATTCTGTTATTACCTGTTTTTACTGTTTTTAATAGCTTGAATTGTTTGTTGCACTTGCTTGTTTAAGTTTTGCTTAAAAGTTAAACAACAGGCTAATACACTCAAGTGTACTAGCTTTTGATAGCAATTAGTCGAAAAACACAGCATTTATTGTATTTTCTGCCTATCTGAAAAAAAACTTGAAAAAACAAAAAAAATACTCTTGTTTTCCATACTTTCCTAATAGTTTGTTCCAGTGATCAGATTTTGCTGATCCCTGGGCTTTGTCTTGGTTCCTGTGTTTCTTCATTTTCCTTGTTTGGTCAAGGGGAAGTTTCTTTACTCACCAGTGAGGGTGAGGAGTACTGAGCTGCCTGTTTGTCCTCAGAGGAGTGGTTTAAAGCAGTAACTTGTAGTTTATTGACCATTTTGGGTCATTTCCTGTCTTTTCCAGCCCCCTGCTATAAAGCACGCTTTGGCGGGCTTTTCTGGCTATAGAGAACTCAGCACAGCTCCTCGTGGTGTCCAGCAGAGTTCCTAGAGCAGCAGAGACCAGAAAAGACAAACTTTCCAGATTCTAAGTATTTTTTCTGCATTTTCGACTTTTTAAGCCTTTTGACTACTATTTCTGCCTGTTTTATTCTGTTATTACCTGTTTTCACTGTTTTTAATAGCTTGAATTGTTTGTTGCACTTGCTTGTTTAAGTTTTGCTTAAAAGTTAAACAACAGGCTAATACACTCAAGTGTACTAGCTTTTGATAGCAATTAGTCGAAAAACACAGCATTTATTGTATTTTCTGCCTATCTGAAAAAAAAACTTGAAAAAAACAAAAAAAATACTCTTGTTTTCCATACTTTCCTAATAGTTTGTTCCAGTGATCAGATTTTGCTGATCCCTGGGCTTTGTCTTGGTTCCTGTGTTTCTCCATTTTCCTTGTTTGGTCAAGGGGAAGTTTCTTTACTCACCAGTGAGGGTGGGGAGTACTGAGCTGCCTGTTTGTCCTCAGAGGAGTGGTTTAAAGCAGTAACTTGTAGTTTATTGGCCATTTTGGGTCATTTCCTGTCTTTTCCAGCCCCCTGCTATAAAGCATGCTTTGGCGGGCTTTTCTGGCTATAGAGAACTCAGCACAGCTCCTCGTGGTGTCCAGCAGAGTTCCTAGAGCAGCAGAGACCAGAAAAGGCAAACTTTCCAGATTCTAAGTATTTTTTTCTGCATTTTCGACTTTTTAAGCCTTTCGACTACTATTTCTGCCTGTTTTATTCTGTTATTACCTGTTTTTACTGTTTTTAATAGCTTGAATTGTTTGTTGCACTTGCTTGTTTAAGTTTTGCTTAAAAGTTAAACAACAGGCTAATACACTCAAGTGTACTAGCTTTTGATAGCAATTAGTCGAAAAACACAGCATTTATTGTATTTTCTGCCTATCTGAAAAACTTGAAAAAACAAAAAAATACTCTTGTTTTCCATACTTTCCTAATAGTTTGTTCCAGTGATCAGATTTTGCTGATCCCTGGGCTTTGTCTTGGTTCCTGTGTTTCTCCATTTTCCTTGTTTGGTCAAGGGGAAGTTTCTTTACTCACCAGTGAGGGTGGGGAGTACTGAGCTGCCTGTTTGTCCTCAGAGGAGTGGTTTAAAGCAGTAACTTGTAGTTTATTGGCCATTTTGGGTCATTTCCTGTCTTTTCCAGCCCCCTGCTATAAAGCACGCTTTGGCGGGCTTTAGCACGATTTAGCGCGGAGTTGCTACAGGAGCACACAAGAGCAGCGGTGGTTAATCAAGGTTAAACTATTCGGGCTGCCTAAATTTCACTCTTCAAATTTTCCCTTAAAACAGCCTTCCTTGAACTGTACTGCTGATCAAACCAGCGTATTCTATATCTAAAAAGAAAGTTCAGCTCTACTTGATTCTTATGTAGACTATTCTTTATCTGTAAAGACTAGCACTTGCTCCTAAAGTATTTTTTTACTTTGATATAGCACCTTTATTATACATAGTACCCCACTAGCCAAAATCCCTTTTTGATCACCCACATCCCCCGGAGTCTTCTCAAAGTCCTTGTCTATTCCTTCTAGCATGTCGAGGGATCAGTTGCTAGTGTCCTCTCCTGCTCAGCTGGTGAATCTGGGAATATTGAGGCAATGTTACAATTGTCTCATGTACACGGACAACCCTCTCCTTCTTCCACAAAACACAAATACATGCGAGAGATGCAACTATATAGCCAAACTGGAGGCTGAGCTCTCTCAACACAGGACTGGCAAGACCAGACAGGAGGAGAAGGTAACCTCACACACCACAAACCCAGTCTCACATAGTACTATCAATACTTCAAATCATACACATAAATACACAATGACATACTCGGAGGCTCTGATCAAAAATCTACCAAAACAGCAGAGGCCACCAAAGCAGACACCCAAACATCTGCCACCTCAGGACACAACACATTCAACACATAGACCACATAGTCAGTGTGCCAAACAGTCACAGCCCTTAAGGCCAAACACAATGCCAGACACACTCGTCATTGGTGACTCCATAGTCAGACACACTGATGTCCCGCTCACCAGATTGAGTAAGGAGAAGGTCACAGTAAGCTGCCTGTCGGGAGCTGGAATCCGCCACATAACGCAAGCACTCAGGTCTCTCAACAGCAGGTACAAGTACGACTCTGTCATTGTCCACGCTGGTGTGAATGACTTGAGACGTACCTCCTTGGACTACATGAAAAGAGACATAGAGGAGCTCTCTGATTATGTAGCCCAGGCAGGTATGACCCTGACCTTGAGCAGTATCCTACCTTCACCTAGAATGATGCCACAATACAGTGATAAGATGATCAGCTTTAATAATTGGCTTAAATTTTGGTGTCATTCAAAGGGGATCCAATGTCTGTCTGTCTGGGATGATATGCTGGACAAGCCACGCTGCTTCGCAAGGGACGGCTTGCACCTGTCACCCCTGGGCTTCCGGATATTGGCAAAGGCTCTTGCCATCCCCATAGTGCCTTTTTTAGGCAAAGCTCAAATTCTAAACCTACCACCCTAGAACACAAAAAAGGAAAAAAACTAAGGGTAATGCTGCTCAATGCCAGAAGTCTCAATCTCAAGATGCACGCACTCGAGGCCCTTCTCAGTATGGAGAACATCGATGTTTGTGCTGTGACAGAAACCTGGTTCAAGGCTCCTGAGAGCACCCCAGCACTATCAGGTTTCACCTCATATCATGCGTTCCGGCCCCAAAATCCGGACAACACCAAGAAAGGAGGGGGGGTGTCCATATTCATAATGGACACTCACACCTCAAGGTTGGTGGCAACGCATGATGCATCGGAGACCATCCAGGTGCAATTAACCATAGGCAAGACTGCTCTGCAATTTGTAGCATGTTACAGGCCACCCTCTCAAACTCAGGAACCTCACATGGCCTTCCTGAAAACACTGGAGGGGATAAATGTATCTCCAAATACCATCATACTAGGTGATTTCAACTACCCTAATATAGACTGGGAACACTATTCAAGCCCAAACACTCTAGCCCAAAGGTTCCTGGAGTTCATAAACTCAAATGCCATGGAACAACTAGTCACCATCCCCACAAGAGGAGAAAACATACTTGATCTCATCATCACGAACATGGGATCACAATGTTCAACACCGGAAGTATACCCCTCACTGGTGAGATCAGATCATAAACTAATCTCGCTGGAGGTCCTCATCCCGCCCCCACCTGAAATAAAAAAGACCACAGTGAAAAACTTCTCAAAAGCCGACTTCACACTTCTAAAAACTAGTGTGGTCTCCTTTAAGGCCCCTGAGCCAGTGGTAAACATTACTCAAACCGCTGAATCACTTACAAATGCCTTCTACCAGCACCTACAGGACTGCATGGATCAGGCAATCCCAAACAAAACTAAGACTCTTTGTACCAAAGGCAAGCGTCCAGTCTGGTGGAACCCAGGCATAAACAAGCTCTACAACAAAAGGAGGAAGCTACTACAAGATAGAGCAAAATCCTTGAAGGGTAAGACACCTTTGATCATTATAAGTAAAAAACTAAGAGCTCTCATAAAAGCATCCAAGGCAAATTTTGAGAGAAAAATCGCCAAGGACTCAAAAGACAATCACAAGGCCTTCTTTAGCTATGTTAGAAACCTAGGAGGAAACTCCCAGATATGCTCAGAATTAGTTCAAAATGATGTGAAGATTATTGAACCTACACACATTGCCAACATACTGGCTGACAGGTTCAGTGCAAACTTCTCCCAAAAGGAGAGATATCTATACCAGAGGATTGTAGCCCCCCAAACATCTCCAACACCCAGGTGAGAACTGCTCTCCAAGGCAAAAAACACAGCATCCATGGGACCGGATGGTGTCCCCGGCTGTGTGCTCCATGAACTAAATGAGGAATTAAACCCGCAGTTAGGACAGCTGTTTAATCTTAGCCTCACCTCAGGATACGTACCCAAGGAGTGGCGCACGGCGACTGTGGTCCCACTTCATAAGGGCGGTGCCTCCACCGACCCTGGAAATTACCGTCCCATTAGCTTGACAAGCCTTATCTGCAAAGCCATGGAGAGGATCATAATGGAACTCATAAATAAAGACAGAGGGAACTTGCAGACTTTGGATCCATCCCAGTTTGGCTTTGTCAAAGGCAGATCATGCCTCTTAAACTTGGTTGACTTTTTCGAAACAGTCACCAAGGCCATTGATGAGGGCAAGGCAGTCCATACAGCCTACCTCGACCTGGCAAAGGCCTTCGACACAATACCCCACTCAGGTATCATCGAAAAACTCATCGGCTTAAATGTAAACCCATACATCACAAGATGGGTTGCAAACTGGCTAGGTGACAGAACCCACAGGGTCAGAGTTGCTGGCGCCATGTCAGACTCAAAGCCTGTCACAAGTGGTGTCTCACAGGGCTCAGTCCTGGGACCACTCTTGTTTGGCATCTACTTTTCTGAAGTACAAGCAAACACAGGAGGGTTATGGCTGACAAAGTTTGCAGATGACTGCAAACTGGGCGCCATAGTCGAAAACACATCTGACACAGATATCCTTCAGAAGGGCCTCACGGAAACGGATAACTGGTGGCAGAGCCATGGCCTAAAGTTAAACGCCAAGAAATGCATAGTCATACCCTTCGGGAAAAACAAGGTTACCCCTAGCTACCATATAGGTGGCAATCCACTGAGCACGGAAGAAGTCATCAGGGATCTGGGGACCCAGGTTGACAGTAACCTTTCGTTTGACACACATGTTGCCAAAGTAGTTAGGAAAACCTTCTACACTGCCCACCTGATCATGAAAGGATTCACATCTAGATCTAGGGAGGTCATCGTCCCCCTGTACTCATCACTCATTAGACCTATGATTGAGTACAATGCCCCATTCAGAATGTATCTGACCCGACACCTGCAGCAGCTGGAAAGGCCCCAAAAGTTCCTCACCAAAAGGATAAAGGGTCTCAAAAATATGTCTTATGCTGCCAGACTGAAAGAACTCCAGCTCTATTCAGTCGCATACCGCTTGCTCAGAGGTGACCTGTGCCTGACATATAAGGCCATGTCAAACCCACATTTGATGAATATGCTTCACCTCAAAAAATCTAGATCCCTCAGAACCACAAGGGCGGGAGACTTAAACCTTGACATGGTTATTAATAGAACGTGCTGGAGGGACAGATTCATCACCCAGAGACTCCCTATGCTGTGGAACAAAATCCCGGTACATGTGAGGCAGAGCATCTCGCTGGCCTTGTTCAAGAGGAATCTTGACCAATGGATGGGAGATCGCAGATATACCCCAGGGATTACTTCAGTGTCACTGCTTGACAGAGGCACAGCAAAATAATAGGCATAGTTTTCTTCAAACTAAAGGGGTGGCGAAAGCCACATAACTATGGGCTAGGCTTATAAATGCCCTTGGGCAGATAGCCTGGTATGAACCTATGAACCTATGAACTGCTATCCTGAACACAACATATTATATTGCTTCAGTCCAGTAATTTTCCTTATTTACTCTTCCTAAGCTTGTTCTCAGGCTTTGTCTTGTGTGTGCTTTATTTAACATTCCATTAAGGAACATTCTGTAGCTGGCAAGATTGTATCTTTCCCTTGAGAAAAGAACATTATGTATTTCTGTATTTTTACATACTTTATGCTTATCTTTCCTTTCTAGTAAACTGTCTCTCATACTTGACCAGCAAGTTTATTTTTATTTCTGCTTAACTGTCTTTTATGCAAAAATGAAACACAGTTTTACCCTTTAGCCTGTCTAATGTCTAATAACTACTTTAAAATGCAAGTCCCTAGTCTAACAGTTGCCTCTGAGGTCCCTAATGAAAGTCTACAGGGATCTACTTCTGTAGTTACCTTACATTTATATTGCTAACTATTGTATACAGCTTTAGGCTACCTGACTCATAATTTGAAAATTAAAAAATAATTTTTTATTTTGTAAACCTACAATTTTAATTATGACCACTAGGTGTCACTTGAGCATTTATGGCCTGGTTAGATTGAAGTCTCTTAACTTTATGATTTGATTTTTATATTACTTAGATTTATAGTCTTTAGAGTCTTTAAGTCTAAGTTTTGATGTATGAGTGATATATTTAAAACCTGTACATTATTCTGAAAATGAGTGTCTTTTAATTATGTGGCCTTTAAAGCTGATTAACCTGTCTCTGTGAATTTTTATTTAAGTTAGACAGAGTACGAACTGTTAATCCTGGCTAGTTTTCTTTTATATTTCTGTAGGCTGTAATGGTGAAGTTACACTGTTTATTACCTATGTTTTTTACCTTATGAACTGGTGCCTTAATGCTGTCTCTCTCTTATAGCAAATTAAACCTTTTCCTCTTGTTTATATATTTACACATTGTACTGTTTGTTTTTATTGCATAGCCTATCAAGCATGATGGCTATTTTCTGAAGACTAATTGAAATCTGCACTAAAAAGATAACTTTATAAATGGTCTTGAAGCATAATTACTATATTCTGTGTTAATTTGTGTCTATAAATTTTTATTTCAAATTGTTTCTATAATGCTACTTACTCTTTTAAACTTTTAAGAATATTTATGGGCTGTAATAGTTTACTAAAACCTATACTTTCTGTATTTCAAGTCTTTACCTTTGCATTGTCTGTTAGTGTCCTTAATTTCTGACTAATGTACAATAATTATGTAAAGTGCACTGTAATCTGTAAACTAATTAACAAATTAAGCCTGCCCTGTTATGCCTTGAGTGCATTGAATAACTATTACTACCTATTCTTTAGCTAACATATCTTAATAGTTTACTAAACTTATGCTTTCTGTATTTCAGGTCTATACCTTTGCATTTTATGTTAGTGTCTTTTTTAACTTTCTGTTTAACGCACAATAATTGTGTAAAGTGTACTGTAATTTGTAAATTAATTAAAAAATTAAGCCTGTCATGTTATACCTTGAGTATACTGAATAATTATTACTACCTATTATTTAAATAACTTATTTTAATAAGCCTGTAAAATATTTATGTCACTTTATCCTTAACTAATGACTGAATAATGAAGTAAGCCTATTATAAATAAGTATGTCACTTTACCCTTAACTGATCACTAAATAATGTAATTCTGTTACTTTACTCTTAAACTAATGACTGAATAATGTGAAGTAACTGAGTATTATTTTAATATTTTGAAAGTTGACTGAAATGTACTATACTGAACACATAACTGAGTATGAATGTCATATTCTGAATCTTGACTGAAATTTACATTAGCATATACTGAACATTTAAAATAGCTGTGTATATTCTGGAAACTACCTAAACTAATACTAAAAGAATATATTTTGCCAGTGTTAACTAAACATAGATAAAAGCATAACTGAAACTGGTACATGTTATATTCTGAAAATCAAACTATCATTGTCTGAACATAGACTGAAAGCTAGTACTGTTGACAAGTTGTTACCATGAACCTGAAAACGTGAGAACATTGAACATAGATAAACTGAAAACTAGTACTATTGTACAAGTGTCTGAAAGCATGAGAAGATTGTTTGAACATAGATAAAATGAAAACTAGTATTGTTGTTATATAGCTGTCTGAAAACATACATACTTGCTTTAACTCATACATTTTAACTTTAAACAAACATTGAAGAAATAACTGAAACACCGTCAATTTCTGCACGACAGGTATTGGCAAATTTTACTCTGCATTATTCCAGTCACTGATGTGCCCTTTTTATAGTTAGGCCTTTTATACCTCTTCTTTTCATTTCTTGTGCAAGGCTGGGTAGCTAAAGTTCTTGATTGTATTTAGTATCAGGTCCTTAAAATAACATTTCCATCTTTAACAATTATAACATTGCTTATTTACATTTTTCTGCATGAAATAAACATTTACTGCTAATAAACTCTTGCAAGTCAGTAAGTAAACTGATACTTTTAAATGAAGCTAAATAGTAATGTAACACTGTGCATTTTTGCACCTATATAAAATTAATTTTAACTGTTGAATATTTTTACATTTTGTCTCGTGACCCTCAGATTTTAATATACTGTTCTGTGAGTGAAACTCCACCCACTTTTTTTACCATAACCGTTTCTTTAGCTGACATCATTTAACCTTTTAGTAGTATTGAATGCTGCAAGAATTTATTATTACAGTCTACAATTTTTTTGGAAAAATAGTAAAACTGTAAATGCATTAAATGGATAGCCCTGTCTTTAATTCAGCTTGCTAGGCTGGCTGTAATTTGAGCTGACATGCTTGGCAAACTGCTATTTCCTTACAAAATATATACAGTGTGAAACTGATTACATAATGTACTTTTTATACATAGGATATGAATTTTTAACTGTGTTGTCACTTTTATAATGTAGCATTGACTTTAAATGTTGCATTCTGTAAACTAGCAAACATTATTTTGTCTCTGTCTATATCATTATGTATTGTTTATGCATTGCAACACTTTAATACAAAACTCTTAAATGAAACAATAACACAAAAAAATAATTTGCCAAATCTGTAACTATAAACCCTTTATTCTCCGAATTAATGTAACTGTTATTTCTGATATACCTTACAAGACATAGAGGTATTATATGGTTACCCTTTTTTTCTAATTGGCCACACCCAATATGTCTTTCTGAGCACTTCAGCTGCATCAGCTGAACTGGAATTTATTTTATCTTTAACCTATAAATCTGCATGTTCCTGTCATAACCAAGTCTTTAAAATCTGTACATTTGCACAAATCTTGCTACTGAAGTCTAAAACAGCATATATACATAGTACAGAGCTGCTACACTTTGAAGTGTTAGCTGCTGTAGTCTTTGAACTTTTAAATCCTGACAAAACTGCATTTGTGTCTTTTAATAAAGATTTATGTGTAACTAAAGTTGATTTGTCCATAAACAAGGAAATATTGTTATTTATTTTAACATCTAATGGCAGATTAATGCTCTGATCTTTACAGATAGCTATGGAATACATTATTTTACTTAGCACTGAAGTCTGTTTTTCAGTTACACTGGAATATACTTTATTCAAATATGCACTCTGATTCTTCTTTTCTCCTTTCAGTGCAAACATTGCACTTGATTCTGAAAATAAGAAACTAGATGAAGTAATGTGAACTTGAGATATTGCCTGCATGTTATGTACATTGATTGTGTTGACATTTGTATGTTTAATACTGCAACCTACTTCTGTATTTTGAATTGTATGTGCTGAAGCATTTACACAAGGATTAATTAAGTCTAATCCCGTAGTGACAGAAGCTGACTTATAAGCTTGCTTCTGTGATTTAACCCTTTTGCACTTAGAAATATTTAAGATTCTTAAACTAATAACCTCTAATTTTAAGATAACATTTTTAAACTTAAACCAAAGATTTAATGACATTTTAGCTGTAGTAGTATTACTTGATATGTTTACATGCAAATGACTTTACCTGATTAATTTAAACTTTTTTGAGTTGTTAACTAAAAGGTGCATATAAAGTCTTACATAACTTTATGGTCCTGGAAGAATGTGTGCCATTTTCTGTAGCTTATTAACCTTTTTTTTTGCTTATTGGCTGTGTGATGTCACACTGGAAACTTGAAAGTTTATGGAGGTAACTGTTAACTGGATCATGTCTTTTATGTTCTGAAGGAACGCTGCTTTGATTTAATACTGGTTTGCTAAAGTTGGTTGTGGCTTTTCTAAAGTAAACACTGGTGCTGTACACTTTGATTAACAGCTGCATTGAGTGCTTGAGTTTCTGCATGAAGTAGTGCTGTGTTACTGAAAAGTCTTTTCTGTAATGAGAAATGCAGTTGTTTCTGTTTGCTGATAACACTGTTTTACTCTGTAGAACTCATGTAGTTGAATGAAACACTGCTATTCCATAGATTTTTGTGGAACACATTCAGTGTGACCAGCTCGGGAAATGAACGATACCTTTAATGAAAGGGTGGTCTGTAGCATCATTGATTGCCTTTAAAGTGGCCTCTCAGCTGAAAAACCTCCAGAGTGCTGTTGAAATGTCCATAGTTCATTTGCTGTATTGATTTGGAAAAACAGTCACTGTGAACTTAAGAAAATATATGCTGCACCAGAAACTGGATTTGAAAAGGTTACACACTGCAACTGTCTTTGATTTTTTGACTGTCCAGAGTAGCTGCTTACTGGGTGGCAAGAATTATATATATCTCTCCCCAGATAGCAGGCCTGTTCAGGTGCCATCGTAAGAATTGATAAGACTGTATTGTACAGTAATTAGCTTGAAACACTGTAATGAGACTGAGAATGAACGTCTTTATCTGTTAATTACACAAACTCATGATGAACATGTGCCAGTCTCTCCTTTATGTACCACGTCTTATGTACTTTCCAGAATTAATTCTCCAAATACTATAGCTCATTTCATAAGGCTTTATTAGATGTTCACAATATCCAAGTACTGTCTTCATTAACAGTGTTGATAAACAATTAGTGTTCAAAGTTACTGCACATCATATTCTGATTGTCCTGAACAATGTAAAAAAAATATAGTCTTTATTTGACCTGTCTTCTGTACTCAGGCTCAAGTGTCTGTAATCTTTTCTGAAGCAACAGGTCAAACAAACTCACTAACCTTAACTGAACTGTTGTCCTGAACACAACATATTATATTGCTTCAGTCTAGTTATTTTCCTTATTTACTCTTCCTAACCTTAGTCTCAGGCTTTGTCTCTTATGTGCTTTATTTAACATTCCATTAAGGAACATTCTGTAGCTGGCAAGAGTGTATCTTTCCCTTGAAAAAAGAAGATTCTGTATTTTTACATACTTTATGCTTATCTTTCCTTTCTAATAAACTATATCTCATGTTTGACCAGCAAGGTTAATTTTCTTTCTGCTTAACTGTCTTTTATACATAAATGAAACACAATTTATTTTATCTTTTAGCTTGTTTACTGTCTAATAACTACTTTAAAATGGAAGTCCCTAATCTAACAATTACCTCTGTGACTGCTGTACTTAAGATGAGGAGAATATTCCAAGATAACAGAATCTTGCAATCAGTATATACTCCCTTATTTACACCCATTTTTTAATAGGTTCATAGGTTCATAGGTAGGTACTAGGCTATTGGCCCTAGGGCCTATATAAGCCTAGCCAAAGGTACCCTGGCTTTCGCCACCCAAGAAAATTATTTTCCTGTGCCACTGTCGAGCAGTGCCACAGAAGTGATCCCCGGGGTGAATTTCCTATCTCCCATCCAATCATCAAGATTTTTCTTGAACAGTGCTAATGAGGAGCTTTGTTTGATATAGATAGGTAGTTTGTTCCAGAGTATGGGAAGTCTCTGGGACAGGAATCTATCCCTCCAGCATGTTCTGTTTATTGTTTTGATGAGGTTTAGGTCCCTAGAATGTGTAGCTCACAGGGATTGGGATTTCTTTAAGTGGAGCATGTCTAAAAGCTCTGGGTTTGACATAGCTTTGTGTGTTAGGCAGAGATCGCCTCTGAGTAGGCGATTTGCAATGGAGTAAAACTGCAGTTTTTTGAGACGGTCTGCATAGGGCATCTGTTTGAGGCCAGTAATCCTCTTTGTGAGGTATTTCTGTGGCCTTTCCAGTTGTTGTAGATGTCTTGTGAGGTACATACCAAAAGGGGCATTGTACTCTATAATGGGTCTAATGAGTCACAATTACCATTACCAAACATTCAGCAGGCCCCCAATATTTTAGTAGCATTAAACACTTTTTATTATATCATTAGTTCACGAACTGTCATTTTATTAAGCTAGCACCCTGAAAGGCCCTCCACAACTTGAATATCTAAGGGATAGAATTAGTCTTGGAATTAGTACATATGTTCATAAGTATATATTAGCCTAATGACCACCAGGGCTTTTATAGGCATAGCGATGCAGTCCAACCCAGTTGTGGTCCTGTTTATCATAGGTGTTTACTGGGTGGTATGTTAGGAGGTTTCTAGGCATTAAGTGGAGAGATATGTGGGCATAATTGCCTGTGTTTATCAGAGACATGGGGATGAAACCCAGGGTGAATTTGCAATTTTCCATCCATTGGTCAAGGTAATTCTTGTTGGCATACTTTAAAAATTCCCTGAAGACTACTCCATCAGAAATACTGGGTGAGCAAATTGGTGTAACTAAGGAAATTATTTTATTTATTTATTTATTTTTTTAGCTGTGATACGGAACTAGAATTGCCTAGACATAGTAAGACCTTGCCGAGTTTAATTCTGGTGGCTCCTAAAAAGCAATTACTAGAAAATAGAAATTGAAGTCTAAACCAACTATTCTAGAAGTAGTGAAAATAGTAACAGAGGTAAAAGAACTGGAAATGGGATCTTTAGAAAAGGGTAGGAGCAAATTACATAGAAAAATGGGAATTGTGAGAACAATACATGCAGAATAATGTTTTGGAGGAAGAATGGGGTATAAGGGAAGGCAATAAACGAATAAACTATGTAATGTTTGACTGACAATGAATATAGATTATAAGTGATTTATAGTGTTTGCAAATGAAAATATGTCAATATGGTTTGTTTTCATTTATATAAATATATGATTGCTTATGTCATAAGTAATAATTCAGTAAAGATGTTTTTGTTTAAGATAAAATAAGAACCAACAAAACAAAAAACTATGCCTGTCTTCATATAATGCAGAGGACTATGATAGAATCATACTGGCACCTGTGGTGTAGTGACTGAAGTACATGTGCAACTTGGTGGATCTTGGCTCCAGATAAATAACTAGCCTTTATCTTCTCTTTATTCAGTCTGATGAGTGGGGCTACTGTGTGTCATACAATGGAGTCCCATATGACAACAGTCCTGAGTAATGTGTTGGCTTGACTTATGAGCTTTGCTCTTGGGGCTCCACTCTTTGTAGGTGTATGTATGGTGTTTGGTGTTGCTTTAGACATTGCTGAGGATAGGAATTGCCATGTATAGGTTTAGGAGGTCTTTGAGGTTTGAGAAGATTTTTAGTGCCTCATCAAAGGTTGGTCTATGTGTGTGCTGGACACTGTCTGTGGTGTGTGTGTGTGTGTGTGTGTGTGTGTGTGTGTGTGTGTGTGTGTGTGTGTGTGTGTGTGTGTGTGTCTGTGTCTATGCGCACGTGTTCTTGACAACCTTGTTTGTATGCAAGATTTTTACCTACAGTGAAACTGTGTATGTGCATCTCTCACATATTGTGCTTGTTTCTTTTAGGATTAAATGGTTGTCTGTGAACATGAGACAATTGCTACATTGTCTCAGGATGCCTGTATCTATGAACCTGTTTATGGAGACATTTGGAAATTCCATATCCAAGTTGTCTAGACCAGTAGTTGGGTGGGTTATTGTAGGTCATGGTTATACAGAGGTCTCCTTGGCTGGCTCTGGGGTGTGGTACTAGACTAGGTTAGATTGTGCTAAGATTTGATAGTCATGTTGTTTAATCTGCAGGAGACAATGTATAGTAAAGGAGGTTTACTCAAGTGCAATACTGTTTGCTGGGTGGGCACTTAGTGTTATAGATATAAAAACAATGAGTGGGAAAGTACTAAAATAGTTTACACAACTAACAACAGCAATGAAAGAGGGGAGGGAGGGACTTTGGAAGTCATATTATCATATGGGGCAGAAGCCAGAGACAGCCTTTTAAAACCACAAGAGAAGTGTGAAAGGACTGGGGGAAATCAAACTGGAGCTCTATTTCTATGCTTAGAAATTCGGAAGAGTTTAGCTTAATGTCTGGGTAGGGATTGGGGCAGATTCAAAGAACAGGGGAAAAAGCTGTAAACAGAAAAGCACTGGAATACAACTTTAAGCATGTATATACAGCAGTAAAAAAGTATTAAAATACAGATCCTGTAACAGAATTCACAATGCTGCCACTATTGCAATCCTACCACAGACTAAGGCACCAGACTACTGATATATAACATTAAGCAGGTATATACAGCTATAAAAAGTACTGAAGCACAAATCCTAGAGCAAAATTCACAATACTGCCACTACTGCATTCCCATCACAGACTAAGGCACCAGACTATACACAAATTTACCAGTAATGCTGTAATAAATGACTAAATAAGATAATTTTACTTTTGGAAGTAGAAGTGTAATATAATGTATAAACAATGCTAAAATATTGCAGTAATGCACAATCTTCACACAAGTGCACATGAAGCTACAAGTCTAAGGTCCCAGAACAAACTAAAAAACACAAATATATTTTTTGGCTTAACGGTAGACAAAAAGCAGCAAAGTACAAAAATTATCATCACACAGGTCACTATATATTTAAGCAGAATTTAAATAAAAGCTTTTTTCTTACCTTTTGATGAAAAGCTTGTATCTCATACCTCTCAGAGTCTTGAACAAAATCCTTTGTTTGCACCCATTTTTTTCTTTGCACTGAATCACGGTTCCCTGTCTCCAAGCATTCAACAGTCACACAATATATTTTAGCCGCATTAAACATTTTTTATTATATCATTAGTTCATGAACTGCCACCATATTTAGCTAGCATCCTTAAGGGCTATCTAGTATCTAGTGGGTTAGGAAACAGTTACATAAGTAATACTTTCATCTGAAGATGTATTCAGAAACTTATCTTTCAGTGCCAGAAACTGGTGACAGTCCTGGTGGATGGTCTCTGAAGACAACTTCCAAATTTCCTTTTAACACTTCAGTAAATGCCTTTGTGGACATCTCCAAATCAAGTGAAGTGTCATGGAAAAAAGATCATTGCCCCTCACAATCACTCTAAGATTTATTAATTATCTTAAGCAGATATCTCCTATTTTATCTCAACTTTTTTTCCATCTGAAGTTTTCATAGAAGTGGATCTTGGCTGCTCTTGCTTCAACAAAATAACTATTTTTGCTTCTCGTGACAGAACTTCAAAACAGAAAGAGTCTTGTATCATCTGTTATAAAAGAATTTTTGCATTAACTGATTCATCTCCAGTCTCATCTGTACCTGCGTTTTATTCTCTGAAGATACGAGAATCCCATCTTTCATTCTACAACGCATCAATAACTTTTCAGATGATAGACCAACAACTTTCAGTTGAGCATTTCTACAGTCCAGTAAAGCAATGTTCCCTATAAGACTGGATCCTAGTATCAGACCCTAGCAAATACTCCACCACAGGTACAATGTCAATCCTCTCTCAGTGCTTATCTGCCAATCTGTACAACCAGACATCTCATACATCCAGTTAAATGGCATGTTTATAAAATAACATGCACCCTTTCTAAGTTTAGCCTAGAAATGTTCATTTCTACACTATCATCTATTAACTAGAACTTCCTAAAAATCATCTCCTTACATGATGCTGTAAATGAATTCAATACAGCTTTTTAAATATCATAAGTATTCTTGTACCGCCTAGAAGGAAGAGACTAAAAACAAATAATGCAATCTGGCTATCCAAAAAGAGTAGAATGCTAGTGCAGGATAGATAAAAAGAATGGCAAAAATATAAAACAACTCGATATCTTGAAAACTTCAGAATGCTTCACAATTGTACTAAAAGCAAATAAGTGAAGACAAAAAACTATACTATAATAATTTTCAGAATAATACTAAACAGAACCCTAAAAATTTTGGACATCCATTAAAGAAATCTTAGATCACAGCCAAAACTTCAACCCAAAACTCTCTCCTGATAACTCATCACTCAAAACTGCAGTAAAGTTCAACTATTGTTTTATAGCTAGTATAGCATCTCTAACCAAAGTTTCCTCAACATCTAATCCCAACTCTGTCCAACAGCCACATATCAACATATTCTCTTTCACCTTCAAACCTGTGCCCACATCCTATATAAAACTACTCTTAAACTGTGCTCTTCTTCAGCTGATGACCTTCCAAGTGAGTACCTCAAAATAGCAGCAAATAGCATTGCCTGTCTTGTCTCAATCTTTATAAATAAGTCAGTTCAGGAATTCCCATGTTTCCCTTCTCTCTGGAAAAAGTCACACATTATAACTCTGCACAAAGCAGGAAATTCAACAGGCATTAATACTTTATACCTATTAATGCTTTATACAGAATGTAATCTTATCTCCCCTTACCAAAATAATTGAAAAATGTATTCAAAATGTATTCAAAAACAATTGCTAGACTGTCTCCTGCAGGAAGAATGCCTATCCCCTAGACAACATGGCTTCCATCCTTTCCATAGTACTAGCACTGCCCTTCTAACTTATATAGATACCGTCACTAAAGCTAGAGGTAACTGTAAACTAGTATCTCATTATTTCTATACTTGTCTAAAACCTTCAACATAGTTTGTCACAGCAAACTTCTACTTCAAATGTCATCACTTGGTCTCTCTCAGCCCACCCTTCTTTGGTTCAAAAGCTACCTGTCTAATAGGTATCAGGCAGTAAAATGGCACTTCTTGCTGTCTTCTTACCTCCCAGTCACCACCAGTGTGCCACAAGGCTCTATCCTTGGTCTCCTCCTCTTTAACAGTTTCCCTACACCCTCTATACATCCAAACAATAGGCCACCCTAATACAATACACAGATGATTCCACTCTCATTTCAGGGGCGGCTCGTGGCATCGGACTGCCGGACTGCAGCCCCCTCAGCAAAAAAAAGAAAAAAGTACTTTTTAGTTTAATTATTTATTTATTTTTTTTACTGCCTCAGACAGTTCAGTTGACTTAGTTACTCGTCTTTCAAGTTCCTGCCTCGGCGAGTAAGCGCATGCAAACTTTGACCACTTTGGGTTGCGGCGGTTTTAAATAAAGACATTTTTTTTTCTCTTTGTTTCTGCTGCAGCCCGGAGAGCAAATTAAGGCATCAGTGTGATGCCCAGCAGTCTATGCGGTTTGGAACCGCATAGAATTGGAAGGGGTTCGGATTGCCACGTCCGCAGGCACGTACATGACGTGCTTGGGCTAAATGGCTGCTGATTGGTTATGGCTCTCTTCCCGGGCTTTATGTGCTGGGAAAAGAGCGAGAAGCAAACAGTTGCAGCCAGTTTCGGTTCTGGACCGACTCGTGAGTCAAGTGAATTCTTTATCTTGATTTCTATTTTTTGGCGGCCTATATTTCATTAGCTAATAACTGTGCTGGGTGTTAGCAGCTGAAGAAGAAGTAGTAGATGAGTACAGAGAGTTTTCTTCTTGGTGATGACAGGTATATGGGTTTCAGACATTGTATCCTTCATATAATGCTTACTAATCCAAAGCTTTTTTATTCTAGTAACTTTCTAAGCATATAAGAGAAGCATTTAAGATCTGTTCTTAATTTTGGGGCTAAAAAGTTGACAGAGCAGAGGGAGTTGCAGTGAATTCCACCATATGGTTGTCACAGGCGGTATGCTGCTCTTAATTATGACAGACTTTTGAGCTACAGAGTTCATGTTCTTCAGAAAAATGGCTTCTAATGTAAAACTTGTTGTTCTGATAACTAACTACATAACAGAGGAAGAATATTTCAAATTTGTCACAGATGAATGATCTTTGCCCCCTTAATTGTTGTCTTTTTTTCCCTGGTTGCTGTGCTAAGTGGTTGAGAGCTGTGGCTGCAGTTCTTTTTTGGTGAGTCGTGTGTTAGGGGCAAAATACAGTGATTAACCTGCCCCATCTACGTGATCTACATTGCTATGGATTCTTGTTTTTAATCACTTTTGGTAAATATAAGCAATCACCAGAAGTGGTTATCTGTTTGGGAAAACAGTCAGTGGATGAAAGCAAAGGACTGCTAGAATGATGCAGAGATTATTGTTGTAGCTTGGTTGGGGATACATTTGTGGTGACTTCTTTTTTTTTTTTTCATTTTTTTCTGAAAGGAATCTAGAAGACCTGTGGGCAGTGTTAACGGTACACATTTCCCACAGCATCATACATTTATATCTTTTTTTTAAAAATCTTTACAGAAGTCATCATGGGGTGTGATGTGCCCTATGTTGCAAATGAAGAAGACTACTGTGGCTCTTATTTATGCCCAGTAGTGGCATGTCAGGTGGATTACTTTGGCTATTTCACTACTTTTGGGAACCACACAAGAGATGATTGTCACTTCTCATTGGTGACTGATATGGTTTGTTGTGGGGACAGTATTTGTCAAAGGGCAATACAGCTATTATGTTTCTGCCAGTCAGATATAATGTATCACAGCAGAAAGTTGAGATACATTTCTGGCCCATTATTTTATCTAAGGTGCACAGTATTACAACTGGTTGTAAAGGTGTGTGTGTGTAAAATGCCCCAGTTACTATATACTGGTGGCTAGAGAGAACAAATGGTGGTGGGTAGAGATACTTAGGCTTGAACCCTGTACCTTGTATGCAGGTGTTAAGGACCTGAATTCCCTACCCACCACCATTTGTAAAAAAGTGCAGATTTTTTGCCTCATATTTGATTTGATCTGTTTCTCATAATATCTGTGGTTTCTAAATATTGCAATGCTTGATATATGATGGTGCAGTGGTAGCATTGTTGCTTTACAGCCGCAGGTTCTTGGGTTTGATTCTTGGCTGGGGTGCCTTCTGTGTGGGGTCTGCATCTTCTCCCTGTGTTTGTGTGAGTTTGTTTTTGTGTCCTCCCATGTTATAAAGACATGTCTGCATTATTTCTTCCTGGGCCTCTGCTGAAAATTGTTTTTTTGTTCCAAGTCAGATTGTCCTGATTAACAAATGTTAAATAAAATTGACAGGCATTTGAATTTCAGACTTCAGGTTTCTGAATGTTTAATTCCTTGCATACTTGATGGTGCAGTGGTAGCATTGTTGCCTCACAGCTATAAGTTTTCTGGTTTGATTATTGGCTGGGGTGCCTTCTATGTGGAGTCTGCATCTCATCCTTGTGTTTGTGTGGATTTGCTTTGGTATCCTGCCATTTTACAAAGACATGTGTCTGCAGTATTTCTCCCTGGGCCTCTGCTGAAAATTGTTTTTGTTCCATCAGAAGTAAAATTGACAGGCATTTGAATTTCAGACTTCATATTCTTCAGAAAATACACAGTAACACAACCTTTTATTCTAGCAATTTTCTAAGTTTATAAGATGAATATTTGAAATGTATCCTTATTTTTGGGACTGTATTACCCCATTATTGGCTTTGTCCAGGTTTTTTGTGCTAAGGTTGACAACTATGGCAAGAACTGAATTCACTGAATATGTCTGAGGGCTGTATTCCCTCATTACTGGGTTTGTCCAGGTGTCTTTTGCTAAGAGGTTGACAGCTATGGTGAGAAATGAATTCATTAAATGATAGCCATTTAAGTTTCAGTCTTCCTCTCTTTCACAAAGCAGCTGATTTGGCGTAGTGGTATGTTGCTCTGACTGTTTTGCACAGGGGCCTTGGCAGTAAAATGTGTGGTGGTAACACAGCATTTTATTCTAGCAACTTTCCAATATTATACAAGCAATGTTTAATGTGTCCCTGGTTTTTGGCCTTTTGACCCCCCCCCCCAATAAATTTGGCTTTTTCCAGATTTCTTGTGCTGCGAAGTTGAGATGCAGTTGAGTATTGAGTAGATTTTACAAGGAGCTGAGAGCTGCAGGGGAAGATAAGTTTAGTGCTGCTTATGCTAAGTCAGCTTGCATTGTTAATAGCACAACAGGTTGTGTACTTGCTTTTGATGCAGAAGGTTGTTGGTTCTACTCCCACAAGGGGTGAATACTGCCATACTGAAAAAGTTAAGATGCTAACTATGACCCTATTATCAGTTTGCCATCCACTTCCTATTGCAATATTACTAGCTTATCATTTTTAATGTAATATAGGCAATTTATTCCTCGGGCATCAGACACTTTATTTTTCGATGAAACTATGAAATATAAAGGTGTTTGCTAGCAGCAACCTCTTCCTTAGTTACAGATTTATTTAATGTGGAATTATTTAGATGACTTTTTTACTTCTTCAGAGATTGTGCATATTTACTGATAATGGTGGACTGTAGAATTGTGCATATTTACTGATAATGGTGGACTGTAGAAGTTTGAGTAGACTTTTATGATGGAATTGTTCTGAATTGGGCAGTTTTGTCATTATTGGTGCATGTGTTTTGTTTCATTGTTTACTGGAAAAATGTTCAAAACAATAGGAAGGTGTATCAAAGAGCACATGTATGTTTCATATGCAAGGGGCCTATGATTTGAAAACAGCCCAGAATTAATCTTTATCTGCCACTGGTAAGATGTATTTTCTTTGAATGTGGGTTTCAATGCTTTTTCAATGAATGTGAGCTTCAAGGGCAGAGAAGTTTTAATGCTAAGTTTGTTTAGCAGATGTCTTAGTGTTTGTGCTGTAAAATGCAAAATAAAACTTTCAAATGAAGTCCAAATCATCATAGAAGTAAATCAGTATGCACATTAGTGTTTATGGTAAATGGAGTGAAATAGCCAAGTAATGGATCATTGGAATGGCTGCAGGGGGAGGCTCCATTCGACCATGATTTTGTGAGGGGGAAGGGTGGCAAACTTAGACAGCCCCAGCTGAACTACACCTCCCAACTGTCCAAAATTTCAAAGAATGAATAGATTTTTGCTTCTTATTTTTGGTTTGTTCCTCATAAAATTTGTGGATTTCTGGCAAATCATTTAGGAATTAAGTCACTAAATAATGACACACTGAGTTTCAGACTTCATAACCTTCAGAAAAATGCATGCTAAAATAAGACCTGTTGTTCTATCAACTGTCTCAGTTTATACAAGAGCAATTTTTAGTACTGTTTATATGTTCCCCCAATATATTTGGCCTTGTCCAGATTTATTGCATTAACAGGTTGAGAGGTACATGCAAATAAATTGCTTTATAGAATTAGGCATAGCGAAACCTCTCAACTGTCCCTGAGTTTGGCTCAAAATGTTGCTCTTCCCCTAATAATCACTCTGCAAAATAGCAATTTTGGAAGAAAACATGGAGGGTTTACAATTAAGAAATAACTGTAATAATCAGAGTTATAGATTGCTTTTATTTCAGAAATGCATGTAGATTTTTTTATTTTGTCAGCTTCTCAAGTTAGCAGTACTAATATTAAAGTGTCCCTTCTTTGACAGGTTCCCAGCTGTATTGTGTGGCTATTTTATATTTTTACATCACATTTTTGGTCCATTTTTCATAAAATTGTGTTTTTTTGGCAAATTAGTGACAAATCATTAAAGACTGAAGTTAGAAAACAGTGACAGACATTTGAGTTTCAGATTTCATACCATTCAGAAAATTCATACTAATGCAAGACCTGTTCTATTATCTTTCTAAGTTAATAAGAGCAATAGTTTAAACATTGTCCTTATTTTTGGGCCTTTGTCCCACTTCTTTGTATGGCTTTGTCCAGATTTCTTGCTCTGAGGTTGAGAGGTATGACAAATGTGTCAGGGTCATCACAGTCAGCCAGAGACATTTCAAATTGTGACATACTTGTTGCACCCCACTCCCTCATGTAGTGACTCTGGATGTGTCGAAGCAAGGCAAGGAGTAGTTATGCAGTGTAAATGTGCAGAGTATCCCCCCCATCCAAGGTAGACACAAGTACTAGAGTGGCTTTTCATCTGTCCTTGATTTTTGCAGAATGGTCTGGTTTCTGTCATATTTCTTGTACTGTTGATTTATGCTTATTACTCAAAGCGCCTGTTGCTCTGTGTTTAAGTAGCAGTACTTTAATGACCATCAGGTAAGCTTGGCTGAGATTGTAAGATGCAAGTAAGCTTTAATAAGCATACTGTTAAAGAATTGCCAACATTGAAAGCCTTTCTGTTGTTGCCATGTAGATAATACTTAACTAGATAATGTATAAGCCTTGGGTATTGAAATGCATATGACAGTATTTGTAATAAAGGACAGGATTTCATTATTTTAAGAAGCTAATTACACTTGGAGACTTCCAGTCATCTCTGCAGGCTTTACCCGTAAACTAAACAGAATGCCAATCGTGTGGTCCATAACCTGTACAGTAATCCTTTTAAGCAATGTATCTTGAGCTTATTTCTTGTTTGCTTTTCATTTTTTACTTTTATCATGTTTTCCCCATGAAACAAGTAGATAGTTGTCAGGCAGCAGGTCTTTTTTTGGATAAGGAACATTTTTACAAGTGGGGGCATCAGAGATTTCTACTTTCAGCATGTTACTTGGTACTTTAATAAAGCTGAATATAAATTATAATTAGAACTGCAGTGCAAGAAGTGGTTTGAGTTGAGTGCTGCTTGTTTTTCTTATACTTGATTTTGACTGGCATTCCATTAATATATTTAAAAAAGTAATTTATTTTTTCATGCCTCACAACCTTTTTGTTTCCATCTAGATATTAAAAAGCTGTCATGCAGCCAATGCATTGAAATATTTTTATTCTTCTACACTTCATTTTGTCTTGATTGGACTCTCATAATGATGGTTTGGCACCTACGGCAATGTATTTAGTTAGTTTTTGTGGTTTTGAGCATGGCTCCTCCCCTTTCTAGTTGACCACACACCTTCCCATTGACCCCACACATTCAGTTGTCTCCTGCAACCCCCCCTTTGATTTGAAGTCACCAGCCGCCACTGTCTCATTTGCACATCTGACAGCATGGTACACCTCCAAAAAAATATTCAGGAAGCTTTAACAGCCACTGAAACATGGCTTCATAACTCACAACTCATGCTCAACCCAAAAAAGACCAAACTACTACATTTTTCCCCAAATCCCTCTCTCATGATAAAAAAAAACAAAATTTAAAGTCTTCTCTCAATAATATAACCAGTGAAGTCACTTCTCATAGCAAATTATTAGGGATAATCTTATATCTGACCTGCATATGCAAAATTGCATAAGAAAAACTCATCAAAAACTAGAGATACTTTACAGAGCCATACATTTTCTCACTGATGCAACTAAAACTACACTTGCCACTACTTATCTCCTCCCCACACTTTTTTATGGTGCTCAAATCCTTACTAACCTCCAGGTTTCACAAAAATTAAAACTTGAACAATGCTATAACAAAGTTGCTAAATTTTTAGCAAATACCCCTTTAAGAACCCACCACTGTATAGCACTAAAAAGCCTAAATGGGTTAGAACTGCCTCATCGACTAACATATACACAACTTCTTACCACCTATAAAATTATCCAGCATCCATCTGCCTGTCCAGCACTAAAAAACATTCTACATAATTATATTCCCAAATGGACATTGTGATCCAGTGATCAAAAACTCCTGTCTGGATATAAACCTATCAGATCTGCTGGGAATTGTCTATACTTGTACAAGGTTGTTAAGGCCTGGAACTCCTTACTTGTATCCATCAAGTCAATAACCTCTCTTCCATCTTTCAAAACCTCTCTGAAAGACTTCCTATTTTAAATCTGTCTCTGTTCTTGTTCAAAACCAGGATAAACTATATCCCTAAATGTGAGCAAGTACTTTTTCATTCCTTATAACTCCTTACTTTCCCTTTTCACGTACTTCCTTACTTCTATCAAATTCTCTTCCCTGCTTTTCTCTTCCAATATACCAAAGGCCTGTTTTTCCCTCACTTCATATTGTAATTCCTGTTTGTGTTAGACTAACATACCTTTAATTTCTTTACAAACTGTCTAAAGTTGCTCTAAATATTAAATAATTAAGCAATAACCCATGCCTGGGTGTGGGTAATGCTGGATTTACCCACGGTTGGTGGAGTTTGGTCATGAGAGTGAAGCCTGAGTGACCAAACAAAGACAACCATGGGTAAATCCAGCATTACCCACACCCAGAAGTGGGTTATTGCTATTATACATTGACATTATTTAAGAAAAAAATACTTACTTTTCATAAATAATGTCCTTGTATAACGGTGCTGTGCTGTCCTTCTGCCACTGGACAGCTTCGCTTTACCATTGCTGATGTACTGTGAATGCGTTTGGAACTTGCATTCCCATGCATACCCAGTACATCAGTGCTTGGGAAAGTAAGCAATGGAGAAAAGAAGATCTCTGTTGCTACACTTTTTTTTTTTAAACCCTTAAAATTAAAGAATATATCAACGGAAAAAAGTCTGGGCAACCGGACCTTTTTCCATTGTATATTCACAATGGGCAAGCTGGTTGGGCTGGCCAGTCACCGTGCTCGTTTTATGATGTTACCGGCCAGTCATTGTATAATTGCCATATAACCTATATTGATTTTTAACTAATATTTTAATATTATGTGTAATTTGTTACAATTATTTAAACTGCGAATATTTTTGTTTTATTTTTGAAGATTGTAAAATTATTGTTCTTAAAATGTTTTGTAATAATCTGGAGCTTTTCTCCCCAGGCCCCAGCTAAAAATGGGCTTCTACCCAGTCAGACTTTCCTGGTAATCAAATGTCAATCAGTCAATAAATGCACACTGTAACCATCACAGTTACATCTCTATGTCTTTGATATCAAGGACTTCATGGTTAGAATTGTTCTTTAAATGTGACTATCTGACTGTGCTTAATAAGGACTAAAATAACATTATAGAACTGTCCTTGATGTGAGAATGTCTTGAATTCTGAATTTATACATTGGACCACTATCTGACACTAAAGATTAGAAATATTCTATCTTGTGAATGTAGCTTTTAGTGCAGTGATAATACCTTGCCTCTTAGTATCATTCTTCTTTACAATGACAGTGTAGTGATGACTATTAAGGATATGAAGTGCTAAGAAGCTGCATCTGTAGACCAAGGTTTGATTACATGTTCTCCATAGTTTACTATCAAAATGTTGAAAGGCAGAACATTTTCCCTTCAAAAGATCGAAATATAATATCGAAAATGAAAATACAATTTTGCCTAAATGTCAAACGTGATAAACACGACAATCGACATTCAACATGCCAGCCTTCTGGTTTCAAAAGTTGTGTCCTTTTATGTTTTTACAGGGAGAAACACCCCCTGCACCCCCCATGTGGGGGGCTACACCCCCACACCTCCTGCTTATTGTATATACCAACACCGAGATTGCACTACAGTGAAGAAAAGGGAAAATTACCCGATCCGCACTGTACCCACATCTCCATTCAAAACAACAAGTTTATATTAGCAAATGTATACCCACTTTCATGAATATAAACTCAACCACTTTCTGTTTGGCATTACGAGAGCTTAGAAATCATGCATTTGACAAACCTGTATTTGACTGTGTGCCTTTTGGAATTTTGATAGCAAACTGTTCTCCATTTGCCTACCGTGTGACAGTGGGAAAGTCATTTAACCAGTCCATGTTCTTGAGTCATCCCTTAAATGCATCTAGTAGATTTATCCAGCTAATAAATTAATAAAATAAAATTAAAAATATCAGGAAGCTTCAAATAAAAGATATGTATGAACCTTAAGCCATGATCTTCTTGGAAATGAACAGGACAGTATTGACTGTCCTAGATTATTACAACTAACACTGTTATACACTACTTGTTCTGTATCCATTGACATGACTAGACAAAATAACAGTTTGTTTTGCATTTGACTACTTTTGAACAAGATTTATGTATTCTCTCCTGCAATTCTCTTTTCATTTGATTTGTAACTGCATTTTTTTCTGCTTTGAACAGCAAACCAGTTGTACAACTTATTTCATCTTTCAGCAAAAAGTATGTTTGAGTTTACTTCAGAATGCTATTTTTTATGATCTGGCCAAGTCCTCATAGATGTTTCCTGTAGCATTCTCATCTCTGAGTCTTCCTCAGTTCATCTCTGAATAACTTTGTTTCTTTTCTCTCATGGATAAATGCATTATAATAGGCTGTCTTGTATTACATCACCCAGCAGATTGTTTGCTCCTGTAGATTTGAGTGATTCTATATACCCACTATGTGCACTGCATCTGATCTGCTAGCTTATATCTTACTCTCAGGTTATATTTCCATAAACAAAATGGAATTCTTACAATCTTGATGGTGTCATGTTATACAACTTTTTGAAAGTATTCTTTAATGGCATATGGTCACAATCAACTTGAACCGCTTTTTGATAAAAATACTAGTGAAGATGTTCACATACACAGCTGTACCAAGTGGTACTTTATCAATCTGAATATTTCTTTGCTAGTAGTTACTACGTACTCTTAAACTATATGTAACTGGTTTCTTTTCTTGCAAAATCATAGCAGCAGTACCATTCTGTTCAGAATTAGTTTGTGACATAATTCACATCAAAACAACTCAATGTAGGTGCTCTAGTAATTAGCTGTCTGATCAAGTCAGAACTATTTTCTTGCTTGACACTCCAGTGCTGTACCACATCTTATTTCAATAGAGTCCTTAATTACACAACTTATATTGTTGCATGATCTATCCAAATATGTTGCAGACCTGGCAAACATACCAGATCAATAAATGCATTTTCATAGTTAGGAAGCAAATAATAATTTTTCACTTGCATGTCATTTTTTAGCATACTAACTTTTTGGCAAGTTTTCTGCTCAGACAAAACCTTGAATCTTGTATTACTTAATCTTATATCCACAAGTAAGCAATTTCTGACCCAAAAAGCAGCAAAAAGTGGTTTGAGCAAATAAATTGCATAAAAAATGTTTTTGTTTATTTTCCTTTAACTTTAGCACTTTAAAGAATTGGGATGACATCACATTACACTCTGCCACACTGTCTATTTAAAAAAATCATGACTGTTCTTCCTGTTTCAGTGAATTCTCCTTTTCCCCTCTGTTGCACAGTTTTCACATTTACTGTGCCCATAGCAAAATCATATTCATAGTTCATTTCAACCTCATGCATCATTTTCAGTTGCAAAGCTGTTTTTGTTGCTACAGCTCTTACAAATCATAACTGACAATGCAGGATGTATCGTCTTATTATGCTTACAGTCACACAACATATAAAATATTTCAGAATCATGCTTTGAATGGCTCATTTTCTCTCTCTCTTACTCTCTTATTGCCAACTCTCTTTTTTTCTTTTCTTTCACATTACCGACTTCAAAGTCGTCAATTAACTTACTTTATTTAATGTTATATCTGTCTCTTTTAACAATCTGCTTCTTGTTTGGTGATTTTGTATACCATACACAATACTTTCTTGTGCCATTGATTTATGTGTTCATTTCACAAAACTCACAAAATCTGTCTTATTTAATTTGGTAACATAAATATTAATACTTTCTATTTTTGAGACCAGCTGGCATAATGGTTAAGGTCTTCGCCTCCCATGTACAAGATACAAGGTTTGATCCTGACCTCTGACCAGTGCTTGTTTGGAGTTTGCATGTTCTCCCTGTGTCTCTGTAGGGTTCCTCCCACCTCCAAAAAATATGCTGAATGTTTTCATCTCAAATTCACCAAGGAATGCAGCTGTGGGCAGCAGCATAGACTCTATGTGGTGCCCTATAGCAGGAAGAGTTGTACAGAACAACTGCTTTGGGCATCTACTGTGGTGCGCAGTTCCCTCAGGATAGGAGAACACAGATCACAGACTGCATGATGTTGCTGGGCTAGCCACTCAATGGTGTAAAATATGGCTCTAGGTGATTCGATCATGTTGACTAATGTCGCCAAAATGGGCATGGGTATTTATGGTGATAAGTGGGTTGAGGACCCGACCTACTTTGACCTATGCCAGGGACCCATGCTAATAGTGGGAGGGGTGTATGTACCCCTACTGTCCAGTGTGTGCCTGCCATAAAGCCCAGCAGCCCTGTTCAGTAAGCTACTTGCCAGCCAGTGTCTAGTTGCCCAGCTTGGGTTACCTGGGATAGCTCTGGTGAGTGAAAGCTGGACATAAAACCAATCAACCTGCCAACATGAACTAAGAATTGCTACACTTAATGTGGGTTCACTGACACAATGCAGCTTGGAAGTGGATGACATGACGATACAGAGAAGGCTGGACATCCTAGGATGGAATGGCAGTGCAGCAAAGCCACTTGGCTTGGGATCCAGAGTCTACTACTCAGGAGGGGGGTAGGCTAGAAATGGTGTAGGAATTGTGGTGAGAGACAGGCTTTAGAAGGTGGTGAAATATATCATCAGAATTAGTGCCAGACTCTTGGCAATAAGACTCCAGTGTAATGATAGGGCAGTATTTGTAATTTCAGCCTATGCCCCACACCAGGATTGTGATAGTGAGGAAAAGAGTGCATTCAGACAGCAATTGCAAGACCTACTAGATAAAGCAGGACAACATGAATTGGTGTTGATAATGGGTGACTTGAATGCACATATCAGGACAGACAGACCACGATATAAGGACTGCCTGGGTCCACATCGGTGGGGCAACAGGAATAAAGAAGGAGAGGCTGTTCTAGGCTTCTGTCTAGCAAATGGCTTGATAGTAGTCAACACATGGTTCAGAAAGAGGGACAGTCACAAGATCACATACAAGAGTGGCCAACATGCAACTCAGGTAGACTTGGTTGCTGCAATCAGCTGCAAGCAGTGGTCAGAGAAGGCTCTAAGGTCAACAGAGACCAGGCTGAAGACCTGGAAGTTGACTGGAGAGAAAATACAACAGTTTCAGGAATTACTCAGGGCTCTAGCACACCATGAAGAGGAGAAAATATAGCTGTAGTTGAAGAAGAATGGCAAAACCTCAAAACAGCATGTGTGAGGACTACAGAACAGATATATGGCTGAGTCAGGTATGGAAATAAGGTAGATAAGAAAAGCTGGTGGTGGAATGCAGAAGTCCAGGAAGTTATCAAAAGAAAGAAAGAGTGCAGGAAAAAGTGGGAGATAGAAATGACCAACCAGGCTAGGAAGGAGTACTGGTTGACTAACAAAGAAGCTAAGAAAGGAGTTGGAATAGCAAAGAATAGGGCATTGGAGGCACTGTACCAACTTCTGGAAAGTGACTCATTAGGTGGCAAAAAGAAACTATATCAGGTTGCAAGGCAAAGTCAGAAAGATAAAGAAGATAGTCAGACACCCTTGATAAGGGATGCCAGCAGCAACCTGCTCACCAGTCCACATCAAAGGCAGATTCTGAATGAAGAAAACCGCACAGAAGCCGTACTGTCCCAAAAACAGCCTACGATGAGAGGAAAAGAAGAGGACCCTACCCTAGGAGAAGTAAGAATAGTACTAAGGAAAATGAAGTCAGGGAAAGCAGCAGGCTAAGATGAGGTCACAGAAAATATGATAAAGATACTGTGTGAGATAGGGGAGAAATGGCTCCTGAGGGTACTCATATCAGTGTGGGGAGAAAGGTGTATCCAAGATGACTGGAGAATAAGCATACTCATGCCAGTGTAAAAGAACAAAGGGGCCATTCACAAATGTGGGCAGTACAGAGGCATCAAACTCCTATCACATTGCATAAAAGTTCTGGAGAGGATGATTGATAAATGGATACACAGAATAGTAGAATGCAAGATGGGAGATAGCAGTTCGAATTCAGATCAGGATGGAGCACAACTGCCCTTATGTTTGCAGTGAGACAGAAAGGTGAGAATAATCTAGAGACGAGGAAAGAGTCCAATTTGGCATTCCTAGACTTGGAGAAAGCATATGACAAGTTCCCAAGAAATCTGATCTGGGCAGTACTGCAGTGGTTCAAAGTCTCAGAAACAATGGTAGAATTAGTGTAGGTTATGTACAAGGACCCAATGACTCAAGCACAAACAGTGTTCGGCCTCATGGAGGGATTCCCAGTGGGAGTGGGTGTACACCAGGGTTCAGCTCTGAGCCCACTGCTGTTCATACTGGTGATGGACTACATTAGCAAATGGGTTGGAGGAGACAGATCAATAAAGTTGCTGTATGCAGATGATGTGGCATTACAGGCAGACTCTGAGCAAGAACTCCAGCAAAGTATAGAGCAATGGAATGCAAAACTGAAGGCACATGGGATGAAACTAAGCACAGATAAGACAGTGGCAATGGCAGCAAAATGGGAAAATCAGAAGTTGAGAACTGAGATAGAAGGGAAGATAGTGGAACAGGTAAATAGCTTCAAGTATCTGGGAGGGGTGGTTGAGGAGTAGGAAAGTCTGAATGAAGAGGTCAAAGCTAGAATCAGAGGGGGTGCAGCCAACTGGCATAGAGTGTCAGGTGTAGTCTATGACAAAAGAATGCCAAAGAAGCTGAAAAGTAAGGTGTAGAAGAAGTGGTGTGACCAGTACTACTATATGGTACAGAAACCTGAGCAGTAAAGAAAGAGCAAATGAAGAAGGTAGAGCTGATGGAAATGAAGTGCCTGAGAGGGGTGGTAGGATGCACTCTGTGGGACAGACAAAGAAATGAGGGCATAAGAGCAGAAGCCAAAGTAGCTCCAATTGCAGAAAAGATCAAAGAGAACAGATTATGGTGGTCTGGGCACATGTGCAGAAAAGCAGAACACAATCTGGTGAAGAAGATTTGGGGCAGACAGGAAGAAGGTAAGAGGAAACAAGGACATCCAGCAAAGAGGTGGATGGATTGTGTGAAAAAAGATCTGCAACAGTCAAGCATGAGTGTTGAAGAAGGCAGGAGTGTGGCACTGAATCAAGAGATATGGCGACAGTTAACATGATTCCCCAACCCCATGTAGAAAAATGTGAAAAAGGGTGCTGATGATGATGCAGTATTAATACTTTCTATGGAACTTTGTACTCTTGTGAAAAACAGATGACAGCTACTTCCCTCATTTTTTTTTAAATCACAAAAATTCTGAAACTTCTTTCTCATCATAGCAATGCAGTCTTTCTCGTCTTCTAAAAACGTATATGTATGATACACTTTAATCACTTCTTTCTCTGTGATCTCAAGAAATGTTGCACACAGTATCTTCTCAGGTCCCTTGGTTATTCTGGGTGTGGTTAGACATAAATCAAACTTCTCAGTCCGCAACTTCCATTTTTAAGAGATATTACTTTGCAGACAGAGACTTCTCAGAAAATGTAGCTGAACAATGTCTACAAACAAATAAATAATATATGCCTAGATTCACATATGATACCATGTAACATTTGTTTTCTTAAAATATGCAATGCAAGACATACATGAAGTAATGTGATACTAGCACATAGACTTTACTTTTCAGATTTCCAATAGTACAGGTAACCAAACTACATGATTGTATATACCAGTGTACTAAGGAAGTGCGAAAGATGCTACAGATTTAAAGAAACAGTACTATATGTCAGTACAGAGTATCCTAATCTAACTTCCCCTTTACATAATGTACAAAGATTAAAGTCCGCAAAAAGTTAACTCATTCATGACACAGCTGACGACAGAAGACAAGTCAGTGATTTTTGAAGACAATATTAGAAGTGGCCTAATTACTGTGGATGAGCACAATTTTATGTATCTAAGCAACACAGGTTTGTAACAAAATGACATTGTATTGAAAATTTACATAGCAAAAGGAACCTTGACGATTGGATGGGAGATAGAAAATTCACCCCAGGGATCATGTCAGTTGCCCTGCTAGACAGGGGTCCAGGGAAGTAAATATTGTGGGAAGAAATATCCAGGGAATTGTTATGGCTAGGCTTGTATAGGCCCTAGGGCCAATAGCCTAGTACCAACCTATGAACCTATGTAAAAATAGTGGAAATCGCTGATCTGAAAACTGCTTATAAAGGAAAATTATATCCAGTGATAGTTCTGGTACTGACCTAAGCTAGCTTGAAAGAAACACAGTAATACAATGAATTTACATTTAAGATAAATAAAAGCCATGCATTCTGAAAGTGAATGCCTACAAGTTGTGCTAATGTAGTATGACATTGTATTTTAAAAATAATTTGGTATGTTAAAATGAGTTATAGCTTATATTTGTATTCAAGCAAATGATAACCCTAGACTGATTCAGAGTGAGATCAATTACTTATGCTATGCACACTAAGGCTAGAAAAAGGACTATTAAGCATTAAAAGAGGAAAAATATACTCCTATAAAATGTTCTAAAGTGGCTACTCTCATAGTATTTATTATAGTAAAACATAAACCTATTAAAATGGGTAAATATTAAGTGTTAACTGTTAACCAAGTATTGGCTTTTCGAAGAGTACTCTGTACCTTATCTGGAAGATGCTTTTGCATTACTGGCAGAGATCATACATTTTCTAAATCAGATATGAATCATACTTATCAATACATCTTTTTGGATTATCAGCCTAAGAATCACTTAGTCTTTAATACTCACAAAGGAATGCTAACATATAACCATCTGTCTTTCAAAGTATCATCAGTACCTGCTTTACTTCAACGAATACCAGAACATTTATTGCAATGTATACTACCTGTTGCTGTTAATTTGAGTGATATACAAGTTACCTGGGCTACAACAGAAGGACACTTGAAGACCTTAGATGAAATCTTGAAAAGACTGAATGATATAAATTTGCATTTTATAAAAAAAAATGTTTTGATAAAGAAAGAGAGCAATATTTAAGGTATGTAACAGATGCACATAGTTTACATAATACTGAGATTTATGTAAAGATTATTGTGGGGATTTTGTATACCACAAAAGTTAGATACCATAAGGAATGTTTGTGTGTACTTATTTATTACAGCAATTTCTTCCAAATCTAGCAAATCCTGCTAAAGGACAAATTAAACCCAAGCACAAAATATCCGATGCCAGTGAGAAATTCCTTGGTTTTATAGCCCATGCACTGATTCCTGCTGAAGAAAGGTACTCACAACTACACAAGAAAGGTTTAGCAGTAACTTTTGCAATGCATACATTTCATAAATGATTATATAGGTGAGATTTAACTATATACACAAAGAACATAAACCAGTGATTACTATTTTCAATGGAAATAAAAAAAGATCCACGGATGGGTTTATTAATGTTAGAATTTTGGGCAGCACTGTTGTGTCTGCTGTGGGCAGATGAGTATGAAACTGTTTACAGAGCAGGAAAGTAATATGCCACTGCTGATGCAGCAGGTAAATTCCCTTTTTTGGAAAAGCCTACAAGTCTGGACGTATCTGATCAAGTATGAATGTTAGATGCTATGGATCTTGTACTAGTGTATACTGAGCAAATTAAATACTGAAATGAGAACAATGTAACCCTCTTACAAGTGCATACATATCTCTTCAAAGGTCAGCCTAAAAATAACTTGAGACAAAGTTTATGATGTACTATTACAGAAGACCAGCATTAAATGCTGAAGATGGTTCTGTATTGTGCGGATCTATAGTTATAATCCCTCCTCAAGGTCTTTCTCAAATGATGAAAATATTAAATTAACCTTATCCTTCGGTTCCCATATTGAAAGCTTTAACCACATCATATCTATAGTGGCCTGGTATGTTTCAGGATATGAAAAAAGAAGATTATGCTAAATGTCAACCAAATAATATATCACCACCAAATGCACTTTTACATACATGGGAATGGCCTGATAAAGCATGATCTAGGCTGCATGTGGACTATGCTGGTCCATTCTTTAGAAAAATGATTTTGGCTCTGATATATGTTCACTCACCATCTAAACAGGTGCATGCCTTGAACTCTATTCACATGCAACCAGAGAATAACAAAGACAATCATTCAGCATGTAACATTATTCCAGAAATTACAAACACTGTGTAGCTAGCATTTAATAAGGTATACTGGGACTAAGCCGAGGTTCACATATAAGAAAATTACAAATATCAAAAAGATGTTAGAACAGGGGCATGTACAAAATACAAGTGGGGATGCAAGAATTAGGACATTAGGAACATTTGCCTGTAATCATTGCAAACAATGTACGTTCATTAGTAATACATCTTTTGTAAAACTTGAACATATTAAGAAAACATTCTGGGGCAAAGATCACTTCACTTGTGATAGTAAATTTGTGGTCTATATTGCCCTATGTTCCTCTTGTCCAAGTTATTATATAGGCAAAATGAGCAGATGCCTAAAACGTAGAATTTATGAACACCAACTAGCAATAAAAAAGAAAGACAGTATCAGTTCTTTGGCAAGATATGCAGAGATTTGTACTAATTATAAAAAATTCCAATTTTTTGTCATAGACAATGTAAAAAAGTTGGAATTTAATGGTGATAGCAATAATTTATTAGAATGTAAGGAAGACTTTTGGCAGTTGTATTTGGGAGCTGACAGAGCACCCGGTCTCAATGAGACTATTAATTTAAAATGTTTTTTTGTCATCCCAGAAGTAAAAAAGGATGATTGGAACATACAAGTGTCTGTACATTGCTTGAAATCTTTTCTTTTATGTATTGAAATGTGTTATTTATAAACTTATGTTTTTAATTGGTTTTTAATCAGGACAAATATGATAACGTCATTCTAAAAGTATGTCATGTGATTTGTTTAATTAGTATATAAATGAGTTGTGGGTAGTTAGGTTCGTTTTTCTGAGGAAGTTTACATATTAAAAGTGGATGAAAGCACTAACTTCAGTGTCTGTGTCCTATGTTTTCTGGGATTTGCTACCTACACAGTGTTTGTAATTCCATTTTTCTAGTTTCAAGTGTTTGATTATTCTGGAAATGTTAGTATCTAATAATAGATCTTGTTTCACTAGTGTGGTATTTGTAAACGTTATGACTAGGAATTGAATTCATCATGTATCTACTACACCATTTCATGCTTTACCTAATTAACTGTCAGAGAGGACTACATAGACTTTGATGGAAGGAATGAAAAAACTGAAAGGTGAGATTGTTAAAGCAAGATTGTCACTGTTTTTATGAGATTATGACAGGTTTATATTCATTAGAAATGCTTGTCAATAAAGTTAAGACCCACTTTTGCCAGATTTGAAAGAAAAATCCAGAGAAAACAATATGCTCAGAAACAGATTTTTTTTGATAAACACAAAACAAGAAGTTATGCATCTACAGATGAAGTTCATGTAAGAATCAACAGCTATGGTCCTTAATGGATCACCAGAATAATTAAGAATAGTTTGAGATCTTTTTCCTACATTGTGGTTATTGGTTATAGTTCATCTGCGAGCAAGCAAATGTCAGTCAAATCAAATAAATGACCAGTCTGTGACTCCAAAAAAAATAGTTAGTTCCTTGAGTAGTTGCAGCTTTCCCACGTTTGATAGCAGAGTACTAATATAAGCATGGACGCTGCAGTTAAGGAACCTGTACCAGCAATTGTGGAGGCCAAAGACCATGGAGAAACTTCATCTTCAGCTGTTGTGACAGGAGACTGGCATTCCTCCTGTATGTCTGTTGCCGACCCATTCAGATATTCGTCTTATAAAATGAGCTCACTAGCTTATCTAAAAGACTGTGTCACAAAGTGGAGAGTGACAGACATATTTTCATGGAGAATACAATAGTATGGTCAGGTTTCTACAGAAACCTAGTATTCTTAGGAAAGGGTGTAGAGCTCATGATAATAAATGATTAAATGTTGCTGGTATACTTAATTTATTTTATTGTGAAGTACATTTACATAGTATCCAGTTAAATCTGGTTCTGTGCTAGTTCTTCATCACTGTTAGCATTGCTGTCACTGCACAGTGCATCTACAAAGTTTTCAGCTAGTAAACATGCATACTAACTTTGCAATTAATCTCTTGAAGTTTAGATTTCTTATTAAAGTCATTAAGTAATTAAAGGTGTTTGGGCTTTTAGTATCCACTTATAACAAATATTTTATTAAATTCACCCACCTCTCAGGAAAGCCCACAGCTCTCAATACTTCAAATAAATATTGCCAGCGGATACTGTCAAATGCCTTTTTAGCATCCAGACTTGCAATCCACAATGCTTGTTTTTAGTTTTATTGGTATCATATATTAAAACACTTGTGTTCAATAAGTTATGATGAGTAGCTGTACCCAGTACAAAATCTACCTGTTCCATAACAATCAACAAGGGACAATATAAGCTAATCTTCTGGAAATCAAAGCAGTAAATAAATCACATTTGTGGATAAGTTTCAGTACTGGTCTATATAACCCAACCTGTGAAGGATCCTTGCTCAGTTTGCAGGCAACCATTATGATAGCTTGTTTCCATGTATTCAGGGTTTCTTCAGTTACCAGCACATAATTAGCTAGTTTAGTAAAAGTGTTATTACATTTGTCTTTAAAGATTACTTGAATGTCTAATGGTAGCCCATCCAGCCCAAATATTTTGCCCCTCTTTTGCATTCCTTAATATTGTGATATTGTTTCTACCTCATGTCCTGTAACTTCTTACATCAAACAGTTTACCTGATCCTGGTCCAAACTTTTTAATGACAGCTTGCTTACAAAGTCCCTTATTTCATCTGTTTTACTCTCCCAATCTGCCTCTTCTTCATATACTAATTCATAAACATGAAAAAGCTTCCTAGTTTATCTTTGTTTTTTCATAATCCCTCCTTCTTTGATCTATAATCTTGCATATTGACCTATCCATTCTCTGTCCAAGCCCTAAAACTAAATGTTTGTTGTCTTTTAGGTATGATTTCAAAATTTAACATTCTAAGAGTTCTCTTTGTTTGGTGCACTTAGTAACCTAACATTTTTCTATATTGCCTTGTAACCCCAACACTTTGAACTCAACCCTCCTTTCTTATAAATCACATCTTTCTGTGCTTTCAGTTGTGCTGCATGTTACCTGGTCACTTTTAAAAATATAGCCTTTTCTCATCTACAAAATTTCTTATAAAAGTTCCTTAGAGATTCCTTATACATATTCCACACTATTATTATCTGCCCCCCCCCCCCCCCGCCGTTTTGTGGAAAGTTCATTCTTACTGTCTAAAACCATCATCACTCTGCTTTTAAACTGTTCTCCTTGCCAGAAATACAGGTTAATGCTTCAGCTTCTGTCAGACCTTTCCCTGTCCACATACTCTCTCATGAGCAATAGACAGTGGTCCAATAAAAAAAAGGATGTATGCAAACTCTCAGTAAGCTGTATACACTCTTTGCTAACCATGATTTTGTCTGCACTTGAATATGATTTATACATGTATGAGAAACTTATAATTATCTCTAGGAAGCCTTCATGTCTCATGCATGTATGTCACACCTATTACTGTAATATTTTTATAAATAAATAAATAAATCACCCTAACACAGGTACCCTGTGATGATTCTATCATGAGTAGTTGAATATTTAAAACAGAGAACCTCAAACGGTTGAATACAAAAGAGAGAATGGACAGAACACTGAATACTGATGAGTGAATCACAAAACATTGACTACTTCTCTATAACTAAAAAGACCTATAATCAGTAAACCCCAGCTACAAAATCCTGATCAAGCATTGTCTGAATAGTGGTACTGTTATGGAAAGCGGTTTTATTAATATAATATGTAGGGTTGGGGTTAGGGGCAGGGGTAGGGTAATGTTAGCTCACATGACAAAAGGACACACACTACAAAAAACACCAGATATGCACACCACTGAATCTATCCTCTAACCTAATCCCTCCAGTAATCCTAACCAGTGAACACTTGATCATACAATGCCAAACTCATATAATGCAATCGTGCACATCCTCTCAATTACAATTTTGTATTCAAACATTCATTTCCTGCACACCCCTACTTTTCTATATTATATAAAACTTTATGTCAACCATATGTGATTCACACAAATGAGAATTCACCCATTTGTGCGTTCTCTCTTTTTTATGTGTACAAAAACCTTTCAACCAAATGAGTATTCAACCTTCTGAGTTACAAACCCTGTGAGCTATAGTAAACTTCACCAACTGAAAAACTATGTTCCGGTCTCCTGTTCAGAAAGACATAATACTGAGGTATAATCTACTCTCTTAATATTTTAGCTATAGTTTGTTTAGCAATCTCAGGTGGGATATATAAATTTACTTTTACAGTCATGCATAACACTCCCTCTAGCTTCCTCTCGTACTAATACAAATCTACCTTTATTATCTTTTTGTACTTCCAGCAGTTCAAAAGCCATATTTATTTGCAATAGACTAGTAACATTCCTTTAGCTTCTTGATGGATATGATGAATACCCTTATAATTTATACCCAATGTTTCATAATTTGAAATGCTCAATGTCATTCAAATGCATTTCTTGTAGCAATACAGAGGTCAGATTTTCCTAATATACAAAAATACAGTGAATCTTTTTTATAGGATGTGGCAATAAGATTTCAAGTATTCCTTATTATATAGTATTATTTTTATTTAACATTTGTTGACCAGGAAAGTCCAACTAGAACGGAGCCTATTTTCAACAGAAGCCCAGGGAGAACTGCTCCAGACGCATCTTTAGAATGAGGGAGGAAAATGGAGTACCCGGAGGAAACCCACGCTAATGCAGGGAGAACATGCAAACTCCACACAGAAGACACCCCAGACGAGAATCAAACTGGAGAACCTCTTACTGTGAGGCGATAATGTTAACTACTGCACCACTGTGCCACCTGTAGAGCACTGTTATAGTAAATTCCTGTCTGGCTTCAGCCTTAGCTTTTGGTTATACAAACTGTAAATAGTTTCTGCATTCAAAAAATAAATATAACATTGTATTAACTTCTGTTGCATCATTTGTTAAAGGTTTTGCACCCTAAACTGTAAAAAATTGCTTACAAATTCATAAATAGCATAGATCAGAAAAGCAATGCTAATATTCAACAATAATTTATACAACCTTTCAAATATTGCAATATAATATTTTTACATCTAGTACCCTCCCATGTTTGAGCTAATCTGTTTCTCCCAGCAGTCTTAGATGTTGCCTGTAGAGGCTTGCTTTAGTCTCTCAGTGTATCATTCATCCTTTAAGAGCCTTTCTCTCCTCCCCACTTCAAATTACTATCGTATTTGCCTAATAATACCATTGAAATAAATGCTCAGACCCAGATAATGAATAATTTCAGTATGGTCCATTATTCTTGTTTTAAGCCTTTTACACCATTGCATTCACACCACTCAACATCTTAGAGCAAGAAATCTGGACAAAGCCACAAATAATGATGGGACAAAGGCCCACAAATAGGGACACATTTAAAATATTGCTCTTTTAAACTTAGAAGTTGATAGAATAAGAAGTTTTGCTTTAGCATGAATTCTATAAAAGGTATGAAGTCTAAAACTTAATTTTCTTTCATTATTTTCTGATTTGAATTATCAATGATTTTCCAATAGTTTGCCAGAAAACCACAATTTTTGGAGAAACAAACCAGAAATATGAGGCAAAAATCTAGATATTCTGCAAAAATCTGGACAGTCGCAAACTATGATTGCATTTCACATTTATCTCAAACATTCACAGACTACACAGAAAAATGCTATTCATTGTTAAACATACTGTTTTACTTTGACTGATGCTGCAGTTTATTTTCAGTCTGTTCGTTTAATGTTCCTAAAAATGTTTCCTCAGTTCTTCAAATCAAAAAATTCTTCTGCTTGCCCAACCAGGCAGGTGAAGACAATTTCCTTCTTACAGGTTGTTCCCCTTAACAGTTATCAGTAGTGCAGACATAAAGGCTTCCTTAGAATATTAAATCTTAAAGGGGAAGCATCACTATGCATCCAAAGCTTTACACTTGGTATGTTACACACCAAAAGTCATGCATACTACTTTGTATAGAGGAAAAAGATGCAATTACAGAGAAATCAGTAAATCCTCAATAACTTATATATCCAGTTTTTTAAAAGTCAAGCACAGAGATCAAGTAAAAACAAAATCATCAATAATCAGTTCAGATAAGTCACAATACCACAGGTGTGCAACCATTTAAATGCCATTCAATTTACACATTTAGTTGAAGCTTGAGATTCACTTCTTACGGACATTAGGAGATAAGGAAGCAGGTGAACCCAGTTCTCAGTACCTTGCCTTCTTTAGCACAATTTTTTGTGTTATTAAAGCACTCTGTTAACTCATCTGTTCTACTCACTATCTTGTTCTATTTTCTTTAGCATAAATTTTATTGAACACACTCTGTTAACTCATCTGTTTTACTTTAAATCATTGGCAAAGCCGGTGCATTACCCTGGCATAAATGGAGTTCCCTGATCTGTGAGTATTTCTTTGGGTATCCCTATTCTAGGGAAAAATAATGCTAATTCTATAACTGACTTAGCAATAATTTAACACAGTGGTATTACATTATGAAATTCCATAGTATATAGGCAATAATTACCAAAATGTATTGCTAGCTATTACTAGGCTTCATTAATAGACCTTCAAGGTCTGTGCTTATCCACTTGAATGGGACCTCTTTCATAGGCATAGGTATCAGCAGACTTCTGAACCCATGATGTGGTGCTGTCTCTTTACTTTCTGAATATGGTGAACAGATATCATCAATGTATTTCATTACATTAGACCAATAAAACCTTACTAATATTCTAGCTTTAATTTTATCCTCCCTAAGTGCTGTCCCAAAATATGATTATGTGCCACTTTTATAACAAGTGTTCTAAGAGGTTTCTGAACTAATAATTGTAGTACATATTTATTTACATTTGTTGACTAGGATGATCTGACTGGGCCATACAAGACCCTTTTTCAGTAGAGGCCGGAGAAGAAATGTTCCATTAGTTAAGTCATTTTTTTAAGATTAATAGTTTCACAAATCAGTATCTTAAACTATTAATTAGACATGTATGTTTTGTTGTAGAATGTAGTATTTATTCTTTTTCCATATTCAACCTGTAGACTGAGTCATTCTTCATTTCAAAATATGGGTAATGTAATGGGTTCACCCTGTTCATCTCCAGCTCTATTCTCTTTCCCTGCTTAATGTACCATCCTCCTAGTGTGCTTTGTTAAAATTTCAGTGTTATGCTTAGTGAAATTCCAACATTTTATGATGTGAAGGACTTCGGCATGCCAGTCCTCCCTGTCAAGAACTGCTTCTTTAAGTTCTTTCAAATCCATATTCATCACTTCAGTAAAGCCATCCATCTTAGCATTTGCGGCCCCTTTCTTCTTTTGTTTAATATTTCCCATCATCAGTGTTTTCTCTAGTGCATCCTGTCATTTGTGTTAAGTAACCAAAATATTTGAGTCTTAGTTTTACTATCAGGCCTTCCAATGAGCAGTGTGGATTTATTTCTTTAAGTATTGACTGGTTCTATCTTCTTGCTGTCCGTGGAATTCTCAAAAGTTTTCTCCAACACCAGAGATCAAAAATCTTCAATTTTCTGGTGCAAAGCCTTGCTTGCAGTTCAACACCCACAGCTGTATGTTACTACTGGAAAAAAAAATAGCTTTTTTCCAGCATTACATGGTATAGCTCCTATCTTAACTGGGACACACAAACCCCTTCAGCACAGCAAAGTAGAGGAATACTTTCAATGGCAGACTGAAGGCAAAGGCAGGTTATAGCCTCTTCATCTAAAAATACAGGTAGATGTTTTTCTTCTTTTCATATTTCTCCATTTATAAAAGCCAACTCATACCAGGGATTGTCTTTTGATTCTGACAGTTCCTTAGCTTTTACCAGAGTTACTTCTCTTTCTCTAAGCATCTGCCCTGTTTTGTCTACAGCTCTGTTTTAATGTTACAGAAAGAAACCTAGATTTCTATTCAGGCTCCCTTTCTCTTCTCAGTGTGTTTTTTACCAAATGCTTTCCCTTTCTGTCTCCATACATGCACCCTTTGTTTAGTTATTGGAATCTTTTGACAAGGTTCCATGTCATGCACTAATGATTCCTTACCACTTTCTCTATCTTAGCAACTGCTTAAGTTATTTTGATAATGCACGTTTTCTATACCTTCTAGGTAAAACCAAATTTTATTTTCTTCTGAAGCTTCTATGCTTATTCCTTTTCTCTTAAAAAATACATGTACTTTCTATCAATTTCTGTAGAGACTTCTTTTACTAGGTCATCAACTATTTATTTATTTGCCTTTATTGACCGAGAAAGTCTGACTGGGTAGAGCCCATTTTCCATGGAGGCCCAGAGAGAGAGAGAAAAGCTCCATCATAGTATATTTATATTAAGTGAATTTCAGACAGTTCTCAGAAAAACAACAGCTACATGTCTCAGAAAAAAACAAACAAACATAAGTACAAGACAGGCATGTGCAGTAAAGTATTTACATCAACAGTTATACATCTGTACAGTATTGCAGCTCTAAAATTTTACAGGAAGTAAATGAATTGAGACTGTAGAAGGTAAAACATTATTGTAAAGAAGTTTAAGTGTTCTTATATTTCAGTAAAGAAAGGTTTGCAAGGAGTTCAAGATCTGTAATGAAGTAAGTTATAAAATTATGTAGGAAGGGAGATTTTAATATTGTATAGTTTTGTAAAGATTTACGTGTTATAATGAAGTAAGTTCATAGCCGGCCTTAGGCATAGGCCAATTAGGTGGGCACCTAGGGCGCTGCTGTAGCAGGGGCGCTTTTCCAGTATTTATTTGGTGTAGGTAGACCAGTATGGGGGCACCGGATAGTGTGTGTGTGGGGGGGGCACTATGCAGCCCTTTTCCTAGGGCACCAGTTGACCTAAGGCTACTCCTGAGTAAGTTGTAAAAATGTAGGAGGGGAGGGGAGATATTCGTAGTATATAGGAGGATAGTTGTAATAACATATGATTGAGAGATCATGGTGTAGGATTGGTTCTGTTTAGGCTGTCTGTTTCAAATAGGTGTATCTGGAAGATTTATAACTTAGGTATACAGGGGATGCATGAGAAGGGTAGAGTGATGGATGGGGGCAGTTAGAAAGAGAGAAAGATGAGAAGGGTTAAGAGGGGGGTATTGATTCAAGTGCAAGAAGGAAATCTGTTAGGGGTGTAATGGTTCAAGAAGAGGAGGGCAAAATGTTAGTGATAAGCAATAAGAATTTTTGCTTTCAATACAGGTCTCAACCTACTAATGAGCCTGAGCATGACCAGGACTGGGTAAGGCATTGTATGAGATGGATTTTATAGCTTGGGTGTTTGTTAGTCATTTTTACTTGTGTACGGATGGTGTTCCAGAGTTTCGAGATGTAACAGAAGTACAGTGAGTTTTCCAATTAATTATGTACTTTAGTAGTCCTTAGTAGAAGTTTATCACCAGAAAGGAGGTCTCTTGTGGGAGTGAAGGGCAATAATATATTTTTGATGCTGTGTATTTTTCAGGATAATATATCAGTTTGTATGCCATAACTAGCTGAAAGTATGTTAGGTAGTTGTTAAGCACTAACCAGTTTAGCTGTTTTAAGGCTTGGAAGTGGTGGTTTGGTGTGCAGTGCTGGTAGTAAAATTATTTATTTTGTTGTAACAAGAGGCTAGTTAGATTTTTATGTAGAGCTCAGGTTTGTAAGAACAGGTGAGGCATATAAGAAGGTTAGAAGCAAATAAGATGAGGTTATGGTTTATTTTACTGGGTCTGTAAGGTACTGCTGTGCCCTGTAAAGGGAGACAGGTTTTTGGTGGGTCTTTTTAATTACTTGAAGAATGTGTTGATCAAATTTAAGATTGTTCAATATTACAATGGTGCTACCTTAATTTTAGTATTATTTGCAGATGTAATCAAGAAAGATTTTGCTTGAGATAATGTTTTGGGGTGAAGAGTGTCAATTTTGTTGTATTGGGATTAAGGAATAGGTTTGAATTTTTCAGACAGGCTTCAATTGAAGAGACCACTTCATTAAGTGGGAAAACTACTCATGTACCAATACACTTGCTCAATGTTTCCTGGACTTCATTAATTCCAATGCCCTGGACCAGCTCATTCTTACCCCCACTAGAGGTAGCAACATCCTTGACCTGGTCATTACTAACATGGGCGACCATTGCTTTACACCAATAGTCAACTCCTCCATGGTTAGATCTGACCACAAACAAATCACCTTGGAAATCCACATCCTTCCCACCCCCCTGCAAAGGTAACCACCATGAAAAACCTCTCAAAAACTAACTTTGGGCTCCTAAAAACAGAGGTGGCTAACTTCAGGGCACCCATGCAAATGGAGAATACTTGCATGACTGCCGAATCATACACCAATGCACTGTACATCCCAAGACTGAAAAAACTCCTTTATCAGCCTCAACAAAAAGTTGAGATACCTCATCAAATCCTATAAAGCTAGCTATGAAAACAGAATTGCAGCAGATAGTAAAGACTACCACAAGGCCTTCTATAGTTATGTAAAGAATCTCCATGGCAATACCAAGATTTGCTCTGAGCTACTGCACAATGGTACCTCTTATACTGAGCCAACAGATATTGCCAACATACTGGCTGACAGATTCAGTGCCAACTTTACCCCTCTCTCCCCATCGAAGGACCAATCACAATACCAGTAGATTGCCAGTCACCCGTCACCCAGTATTACTGCTACATAGGTTAAAGCAGCACTGTCCAAGGCAAGAATACAACTTCTATGGGACCTGAACATATCCCTGGCTGTGTTCTACATGAACTACAGAGTGAATTGGCACCTCACCTGTGTGCCCTGTTCAATCACAGCCTCACCTCAGGCTTTGTCCCTGCCAAATGGCACACTGCTACAGTCGTCCCTCACCACAAAGGAGGACTGACTACAGACCCTGGGAACTATTGCCCCATTAAACTGATGAGTCTGATATGCAAAGCTATGGAACATAATAAACAAGGATATAGGGAATCTCCAAACTCTGGATCCCACACAGTTTGGTTTTGTGAAGGCTAGATCATGCCTCCTCAACCTGGTTGACTCCATCACCAGAGCTGTGGATGAAGGCAAGGTGATTCATAAAGCCTACCTTGATCTAACCAAGATCTTTGATACTATTCCCCACTCAAGAATCATAGAAAAACTCACTAAGCTAGGCATCAACCCCTATATCACTAGGTGGGTTGCAAACTGGCTCACAGATAGAACCCACAGTGTGAAAGTAGCTGACTCCAAGTCAGACTGCTGACCAGTCACGAGTGGAGTTCCACAGGGTTCGGTCCTGGGTCCTCTCCTGTTTGGTATCTACTTCTCTGAAGTCCAGGCCAACACAAAGGGACTTTGGCTGACAAAGTTCACAGACGATTGCAAGTTGGGAGTTATTATTAGCTCCCCAAGTGATGTTGACATCCTACAGAAAGACCTCACTGAGACCAACGACTGGTGTCAGAACCATGGCCTTAAGCTCAGTACCAAAAAATGTGTCATCATCCCCTTTGGGAAAAACCCAGTTCCCATGAATTACCACATCTATGGTAGTCCACTGAACACAGAAGGCGTTATAAGAGATCTGGGAACACAGGTTGACAGCAACCTCTCATTTGACCATCACATTGCCACTGTGGTCAGAAAGTCCTTCTATGTGGCACATCTCATTACTAAGGGTTTTACATCCAGGAAGAAAGAGGTCATTGTCTCCCTGTACTCTTCCTTCATTAGGCCAATCATCGGGTACAATGCCCCATTTGGCATGTACCTCACTAGACACCTGCAACAACTGGAGAGGCCGCAAAGGTTCCTCACAAAGAAGATCCTAGGTCTTAAACACTTGTCTTATATGGACAGACTAAAAAAACCCTCCAACTATTCTCTGTCTCATATCGTCTACTTAGAGGTGATCTCTGCTTGACTTACAAAGGCATGTCTGACCCAGCTCTGTTAGAAATGTTACATCTAAAGAAATCCCAATCCCTCTGCACCACACACTCCAGAGACCTCAACCTCATTACCACAATCAACAGAACAAGTTGAAGGGACAGGTTCATAACCCAGAGACTGCCCATGCTATGGAATAGACTTCCCATACATGTCAAACAAAGCACCTCACTGGCCCTCTTCAAAAGAAATCTTGATGAGTGGATGGGAAATAGAAAATTCACCCTGGGTATCACTCCAGTGGCTCTACTCGACAGAGGCACTGGGAACTAAGGTCGGGTGGCATGATGCCAGGGTAATCCTATGGGCTAGGCTTGTAAAGGCTCTAAGGCCACTAGCCTAGTGCACACCTATGAACCTAAAGACATTTGAGTGATTTCTTGGAGTCTGAATATTGTAGGGGGCTGTACAAGTCACATCATATGCATATTGTATTATATTTGCGTGGTCTATGGCTGTGTGAAACTAGTTTATAAAAATATTAAAGAAAAGGGGTTCTAGAATAGAGCCCTGAAGGACACCTATGGTAACTGGAAGAGATGTCTTGTTGCCATTTGACTGCTTCATGTCTTTCAGATAGATAACTAAGGAACCATTTAAGGGAGGATCATGAGCGGTCCATAGAAGAGAGTTCGGTGAGAGTTGGTGTGATACAGTGTCAAAAGCTTTGGATAAGTCTAGAAATACAGTTAGGACTAGGTTACCATTGTTCCTATGCTGGTTTTTAGTGATGGTGAAGTGAGAAGGAGGGCAGTGGTTATGCAGTAGTGGAGTATGAAACCATTCTGTGTTTCAGAGAGCAGATTTCTTGAATTTTGGTGATGAACAAGTTGAGCAAGAACACATTTTTCAAGTATTTTTGATAAGGGTAAGATAATTGCAATGGGCCTCTAGTTATTAAATTCTGCAGATGCACCACCTTTGTGTAAAGATATAATAAAATATTTTTTCCAGATGGAAGGAATGAATATTTTGGATATGGCTCTATTTATCATTATTGCATTTGCAGCCACTTTTAAGTAGTCCAAGGGGAGTTGGCCACAGGACAGAATGGTTGTTTTTAGCTTATGTATGAGTTTTTAATGGTGGAGGTAGGTACTGGTCTGAAGTCAAATAGATGAGGATATGAGGATATTTAACAGAGGCCGCAGGTACTGAGAGGGTAGTTGAAGTATTGTTTATGAAGGACACAATATATTCTGTATATAGTTGTTAAACTTCTGTGAATTGAATCAGTGGTATTGTTGTATGAAGAGGTAGGGATGGTAGTTTGGACTGTATGTAAAAGTTTGTTTATGGATGTACAAAAGAGTTTTGGGTTGTTTGATGTTTATTTTGGAGGATGTTATAATAGTTTTATGTAGCATTTTGTCTTACTCCTTAGTTACCTGAAAAGATGAAATGTTATTCATGTTCTGTTTATTAGCCACTCTTTCCAGGCTCTCTCACATTGTAGCATGTATTTCTTAGTTTCCTTTGTTAGTCATGGTGCAGGATTGGATTTGACACTTTTGGTACATACTGGGACAAGATTATTGAGAATTTTTAGGAAGATCTCATTCAAGTGTGTAACAGTAAAGTCTAAAGGCATAGATTTTAGTATTTCCCAGTTATATTCTGTTAAGGATTTGATAAAAGTATGTTTGTCAAAGTTTTTTGAACTACAAACTTGGTTGTGAATTATATGTTTGTCTTGGATATTGTAATGTGATTGGTGGTCACTTAGGCTATCTGGAAGGCTACCAGCTGCCCTAATTTTGTTGGGGCTATTAATAAGAATTCAGTCTAAGTCTGATTGCCTACCAGTACTTTTGTGGACTCTAGGAACTGGTGTAATTAACTGTGTAAAGTGGTACAGGTTTATGGAATCAGATGGGGTGTTGCTATTAATAATCTTACAGTATATAATTAGGCCTCCTAGTATTATTGTTTCATGTTGTATATGGTGGGATACCCAGTATAGGATATTTTTCACAGTGGTAATGCTTTCACTTGGGGTATATATATATATATGGCTGCTAAATACAGCATTTTCCTATTATTGATTTTTAGGTGTGATATACGTACTAATGCAGTAATAAACTCTGGTATCTCTCTTTTTTAATTTCTCCACGTCTTTTGGGTTTCTAATACCATGATGGGAATGGACCCCATTCCTAAGTCAAAGTATGATTAAAGTTCATGAAATTAGTATTGTTTCAGTCTTTGATGTCAGCCAAGAGTGCTCTTTGCAGCACCCACAATATGCCCAGTAATGACTCCTTCTGCAATTCGTACACAGTTACATGTATTGGTAACATATCTAAATACGATTGTAGATTCTTTTTTATAAGACCCGCTGCTCTTACTATTATTGGAACTGTCTGGGTATCTTTCTTCCACATTGCTCTAGTTTCTGCCTGCAAATCTTGATATTTTATGACTTTGTGTCTCTCTATTTGCAAGACGCTGTAGTCACTGGGATTTCAATGATCAATGCTAGTTTCTCTTCTTCTCATGGACCACTACATCTGGTTTTCTCTCATCTATCTTTTAAACTGTTGGTAATAGGTGATCCCATGTGATATACACTTCATCATTTTCTATGATGCTTTGTGGCTCATGTTTCCAGTGTTTTTCAGCTACTTCAGTATTATAATGTTTGCACAATCCCCAGTGCAACAGTCTTGCCATATTATTATGCCTTTCAGTACACAATCCTTCTGCTATTAGTATGTCACAACCAGCAAGAAGGTGTTCGACTGTTTCCAATTCTGTTTTACAAAACCTACATTTGTCTGTTTCTCCCACACCAATGTCTACATAGCCCACTATCTTGGGCCACCAGTATTAACCTTTCATCTTTTGGTTTGAATTTGCCTCTCCTTTACCATTCCTGCATTCAGTTCTGATCAGCATGAGGTTCTTCCAGACATTTTCTATACTTGCAACTATATTTATGGATTTTCCACATTTCTTGCCTTCTCATCTGATCCTTCACCTTTATTCTTTCTTTTGTTTTTTGGCACATTCAGTTGCTGCCTGATTTTTATCTACTTCTGGTTTGATTTCCATTCCTGCTTGACGCCAATATGCTTCTGCTAGACTAAGCAGGGAAGTCATCTTAGATTAAGTCTTCTCATGTTTCAAAACTTTCATTACTTTTGGGTCTTGTGATGTCAGCAGATATGTGTACAGTCCCACAGTTGCAGATCTATATATGTAATCAATTTCAGGGAGGCCCATACCTCCTTTGGAATAGGGAATATATAATCTTGGTATGCACTGATTTTTATAAATCATTTGGTGAGCATGGAACATCCTTCTTGTTTGCCTGTCTAATCTATCCAACCCATTTTGGGGCTAGTCAATTGCTCCAAAACTGTAAGTTAGGACAGGAAGAGCAAATTAGTTGCTAACTTGATTTTTGTTCCTAGATGTCAACACTGTTTTCAGGATTAATTTAAGTCTTCTAAAATATTCCTTACTTACTTTTATTTGCATTTGTTCATGTTTTATTGTTGATCCTTCATCAATTTCCAAATATTTATACACTCTCTCTTGCTCAAGTTCTTTTATATAACATTCTTGTCCCAAACTGGTGTTTTATTGGTGCTGCAGTTTTCCTGCTTTAAAGGTTGCTTTTGCACATTTATCAAGACCAAATGACATTCTTATATCATCTGAAAAAGTTTTGACTACTTGCATGTGTGCTTTCAGTTCCTCATCTGATGAGCTATACAGTCTTAAATCATCGACAAAGAGAAGATGAAATGTCTTTACACTTTGTTGTTTTCTAGGTGGTATCTCCTGTGTGTATGTGGTTATGTTTAGGGAATTCTTGTAGATGATGGCAATTCTGCCTGCCCATTTTTTGTCCTGTTAAGCTGTATTATAATAAAACCAGGTTGCTAACTTCATTGCCATTTACGTATTTTTTCATCCAGTTTTCTGTAGGTATGATTACGTCTGAGGAATATGTGGCAATACAAGCATGGATTTTATTGCATGTGTTTCTAATACTGATATTAGGAAGAGAAGGCTAGAATTGGGAATGGGAGAGGAAAATAAATTTAAACACTGTGCTGTTAATGTTTTTTTTTTTTTGCCCTTATGTGGGGCTGCAGTTTGGATGAATGTATATACTGATTTTTTTGGGTGGACATTTTATGAAGGAAAGTATGTAGCAAAATGCATTTGTTCTTTAGTTTTATTGGATTACGATCAGTTTTTATTGGATTTCATATAGTAGCATGCTTAGATTTAAGATACCTGTAACTGAAAAAGTCTAAGAAGGTTTGTTGGTACAGTGTAGATGCTGCAGTGATTGATAGACTTGGTAACTGTTGGTATAATGAGTGTGGATTTGTAGCAGTATTAATTATATTTAGTAGGGAGGTATGGTCGTTGGTAAAGAGTGCTAATATGCTGAGGAGGAACATTAGTAAGGTTTGAGTTAGAGACATTTTGTATGACATGTAAGTTAGATTTTGCCAAAGATATTGGTTTATACTGTAAAATGTTACTGGGACAAGAGCAGTTATAGTTACAGCAGTATAACTTCTAAAAGGAAATGATGGGTTTCAGCACTTTAAGTAAGTGAGTCAGAGATAGTAATTGTAGGTCAACAACTATTGGGTATGTTCTGATTGTTCTGATGCAGAGAGAGGTTGGGAGAAGTGGAGTGGTGTAGTTAGTATAGTCTAAATGTAGAGCAGGAGGGGTGGTTGGGAATTAGGGGTAGGGGAAGTAGAGTTAGCCTGAGAGTAGTGAGGGTGAACAGAACTGGGCCCAACCACTGAATCAGCAAATCAACTGTGTTGCGAAAAACAATTAGTAAGCTTACGCTATGGCAAAGGTTAGGAAGGTTTCCAGAGATAATTAACAACTGTATGAGTTGAACAGTGTAAACAAGAAGCTGGGAGGGGGGGATTACAGTGAGCACTACACATGCCAAGAAAGATTAAGCAGAGATACACATCTATGTTTAAGTATTTAGTGTATTAGCTGCAAGATACTTTAGTAAAAGGAAGAAAAGAAGGTGGGACTAGTCCGAAAATGAAAGTAAAGCAAATATTTTGTTCTGTTTCAGTGGGAGGAAGTAACAAGCTATGTACTAGTGGTTCACAGGATCATAGTTATTTTGGACTACATAAAACAACTGTTAAACTTATTGTCCATTATTATGGGCTGTAATATATAGCAGTGGTATAGAGAAATTGTAGGTATTGTCGGGGGTTCTATGGAGTCATGTATTCTAGTACAGAGTAAGCACTATGCAGCTACTTACTTCAGGTAAGTGTACATAGACACTCAGTTGTTCCTATAGCCAGATTCTACCAGCTGTAAGTCTTAGCTTATGTTAACTTTACTGGGTTACACATACATATGTACTTTGACTGCACATTCTTGGTCCTTCCTAGGATGGACTTCAGGCTTGGGTGTCAGTTGCTAGACAGTGATACAGTTAATGCAGCCTGTGCAGTGTATTAGCTGGGACTGATTTGGTCAGGATCAACAGAGTAGGAGAAGAGATAGCTGAAAGGGATAAGAGAGATTGATTAACTCAGATATTAGGGTAAAAGTATTAATGTGTTTGTAGAATTCAGTTTAAATTTAGAAAAGCACATGGAAAAAGACAATGCTTGCTACTAGGTCAGGCATCCAAAATACCTTTTGCTTATATTTATGCACCATTGCCAAGAGGTTAGTTCAGTGGCCCTTCTGTATGTAAGAGTTCTAATTAGCAAACAAACATTTAGAGTCTGATAGTACAAGATAAAATTGTGTTCAGCAGTAAAGCATTGCGTATCTAGCCATAATGTCTGTTACATCAAACTGGCTTGACGCCCTACCTGTCCTTAGAAACAGGTACAACAGCTTTTGAGTTCTTCAATTAACTCTTAAATAAAGGTTATTGAATCACAGCTGATCTGGACAACCATTAGTATAATACAAACTCTACATATTTCACAATGCAGCAATAAGGGTGAACATATTACAGTTAGTTCACTTTTTATAGCTATATTAATAGCTTTCATGCCTGCTACCTAACATTTGCCTGAATAATTAGCAGCACTATTAAACCAACAAAAATATCTGTAGCTAAAATTCTAGCAGATCTGATAAAGGTGCCCTACAACAGCTCATTTAGCATAGAAACAAGCAAAGCCATGTTTTCCTCAAAACCATACAACACTAGCACTAGTACTTTCTCACTTTGGAGAACTGCATTTGAACAATATAAACACTATTACACCTTTTGCTTTACTGTACTGCCTTATAGAGATAAATGCAATAACAATGTGTGAACAAATAAAAAGGAAACAACTTCTATCAGTGTAATTAGTTACTACTAAATGTTACTAGTGGTGGTGCTGCGGTAGCATTGTCACCTCACAATTAGACGTTGCCCGTTCGATTCTCAGTTAGAGCGTCTTCTGTGTGGCGACATGCGTGAATGGGCATTCCTTCATTGAAGGTTGCGCGTTAGGCCCAGCAAGCCAGTACGTAAAAATCTACTGCCAATCATTAGCGGACCAGAGTTCCGCTGTGGCGACCCCTAACCGGGAAAAAGCCGAAAGATACAAATACTTCTATTTTTTCTGGCAATGTACAGGTTTTCCCCTGCCTACTAGCCAAAGCCAGATTTTTTTTCCCCTGAAGTTTGTACACCTATCCTTTTTTCTTTGTTAGTAATGTGTAGGTTTAGCAATGTGTTTGAAAGTTCTACACCACTATGCTTTCCTTTAGCAAGACAGTATATGTTTAACAGTGTGTCAGATTGCTGATGCTCTTTTGCATTCTTACTAGGAGTGTATTCAGAACATGTTCCTTTTCCTCACAATTTATATATCACCTTTAACTGTGAAAAATCTGAATATATTATAACATCATGTGTTAGGATACAATTAAAGCTGCAGGATGCAATACTTTTCCCAATAGTGTCTAAAATTCTACATTTGTTATAGAGTGCAGTTTATTTTTAGCACCACACCACCCACCCATAGCTGCTACCATTTTGTCTCCTCATTCAATGGGTCTAGTGGACCTACCTTAGCCTCTGCTATGCTCTGCCTGACCCACTTGTGGGGTAATGAGTAGAATTAAGATGCTGAAATAGCACCATACTTCTACCAGGCAGATTGCTGCAATCCCATCACCCCATGGCAGCTTTGCAAGTTCCACTAAGGCTGCTTTTGTGAAGTGCATGAATGCTTGCAGTCTCCTGACCAAGCCAAACACTGTTTGCAGCATGGGGCTCTTCAGGCTTTTAATGCCGTTATTGCAATATGCATTGGCAGTTTTCCTCCTCCCAAGATGGGCGAGCCAGCTTACTCACTACCAGCTTGCCCTGCTTGGTCCCTCCAGCACCAATGCCACAAGACAAACACAGGTCATCTGGGGCTCAGTCAGGACTTTATCAATCTGTGACATGAGGCATAGGGCACTATTTCTTATATACCAGAATACATATCACTTCCATCTTTATTTTAACATAAACTTTATGCTTGTAGACATAAGGTTACATAATAGGTTTGACCATACTTGCAAAATCTAGTAACTCCTGCATTTCTATCCCATTCACCAATAGCATACATTTAGCTTACTAAGTTGTAGCAGAAATACAATAAGTGGACAATACAGGTCAAGTAATAATGTTAGCACATTCCTTTGGCATAGTTTCATTAACACATTGCTTAGAAATTACATTTCTGAGAGGAACCACATTCACATGTTCATTGCTAGTAGTTTAGTAAAAATTACATTTCTATTTGGTATAACAGTTACATTGTCATTGCAAACAACTTGTTATGTGTTATTACTATCATCAAACGACAGTTATCAATGTGCCCCATTCTGTATATGTTTAAAACATATTATTTCACTTACATACATTTGATGGTGTTTGCAGTCACCTGCATCTTTCTGCTTATACATCTAATAAGTTGCTCATTTCTAAACAAAGCCTCAGTAATTTGCTGTCTTTTCTTCAGTATATTAAGTATTGCAGACTAGCTAAGCATGAAGTTTGCCTGTCGATAATTGATGGCCTTTTTCTGTGGTTAACCAGACCCACACCTCTGACAGTTGTAGGGGAACACATGGGCCAATTGCATGACCAGGGAGGAAGGCTGGTGGTTGGAAGAATGAAGTGGGAAAAGACAAAAAAGAAAAATAAAGAAAGAGAAAAGGCACTGTTGCTAAATTTCAAATATAAACACAAGCGACTTAAGTATCTCAGGTGAGGCCCGGATACCGATTATTTTGAAAGGCTCTCAAGTTATTCAGCTGAACGTTGTTATGGGGAAATCAGAGCTAGCTGCCTTATTAGCTCAGCTACTAGCTTAACTAGAACCTGGCTTTAAGGGATTTCATTCTTTCTTCTTTTTATTTATATGTAGTATTACACAACTATGTGATTGTAATAATGTTTACTAGGTCCCAGTCTAGAGCAAAAATTGTTTGCTTAGTAGTTAAGAGCCTGCAACTGTTAACTGAGATACACTCTGAAAAAAAGGCTGTGGATGAAGAGGTGAAGGCAAGTAACTGCATTTTCTCCCACAATCTACTCCCCTTTCTTTCTTCTTCTTCTTCTTCTTCTTTTTTTGGCTAACAATCAACAGTAGGGAACAGTCATGCAGTCTTTCATGTCTGCTGCATACTAAAAATGAACTGCTTGGCTGCAGCATTTCAATGAACTCCATTTCTGTTTTTTTTAAAAAGATATAATAGGTTTTGCACCAGCATGTATTTTCTGAACAATAAAAGTATGAAACTTGATTGGGATGCTTTTTTACTTCCCTCGCACCATTTTATAGCTGTGATGGATGAATAGAGAGACTGTGAATAAAAGTGACTTATCCCTGCTATTGTTTATATTAAACAACAATTACTGATTTGGTACAACAGAAATAGTGTCAAACAGTGCACTGCATTTGTGCTTTTGCTGAAATCAGTAAAAAAAAATTACTGGTATGGTTTATATTTATGTGTGTGTGTTGTGGGGTCATACTGTATTTAACAGAAATAAATTGGCCATAATGTCATCCACTTTCAATCACAAACATCAGCATTGCCATTGTGTTTGTGTGTGTGTGTGTGTGTGTGTGTGTGTGTGTGGGGGGGGGGGTTACAGTGTTTTTAAGATCAACTAGTTGGCCATAATTGCTTTCACTTTCCTTCACAAACACCAACCTTGATGGGTAGATGGCTAACTCTTGTGATTTGGCAAAAAACAGGACCTGTATGAAAGCAACTGCTCATTGTTCTAGTGTTGTAAGTAGTATTGCCCTTTCACAACATTTAGCTCTGGTTGAGTTTCTTGCTATGGCTTTTTCTTTGTGGAGTTTGTATACCCTCCAGACCTGTTCTTTGTGGGTTTGTTGGATCTGTATATTTTAATTATCCAATGACTAGTATTTTGGCAAATAGCTAATTACTGTAACATGTAGTACAGAATGTAATTTAAATGAAGAAAGTGTCAGAGTTAATAAGGCCATTTACACCATTTAACCTCAGTACATCTACAGACTACACTCCTTTCCACAGCAGTGAATTAAGCACACAGAGGCACATAGTACTTTTAATTAGCTCATTTATACCTATACATTAGAACCCAATCCACAGCAATTTGCTAACTGATTTACTAAGTGCTTTGAGGCACTTTTAATGAGTGCCTTCTTTCCAGTTTATCACTACAGTCTGAAAATGTCAACGACCATGTTAGGCAAGAGAAAATGCAATGTCCTTAAATTAAACCAGAAACTAGGAATTACTCACTACACTGAGAAGGGGCAGGTGCTGCATTCTAATGGTTTTGTCTCAAAGTAAAAACACATACTGTAATGAAAATGTGAACACTGTTCTTTCAATACACTGAGCTTTTCAGTTAGCTGATCATGTGAGTTACCCTGCTCCTGTTTGGATAAATGCAGTTGCACTGTAGGGCAAAGATCCAGGGTAGGAAGATGGAGGAGATGCAAGCAGTGATGCCACATAAACAAGAGTCAATGATAACAGGAAAAGGGGGACATGGAGGGTGTTTGTATAGGTTGTTCAGGAGAGATGTAGAAAGGAGAGAGAGTGGTGAAGCAGTAATCTCCATAATGAAGGGCATCAAATATTAGGTTAGAGGGAAAGAAGAATATCCTTCCATAAACGTGCAAGGGAACACACAGGTTCAGTACCTATGGTAAGCACCATGATGATAAATGTAGACATTAAGAAGTGATAAATATTGTAGTGTGTGTGGTTAGAGTCCAATCATCAGATCTGCTCTGATACAAACAAACCGAGCCATCTGAGCCTTTCTGAACAGTAAGCACTTTAACTGCCTTGATCGAAAAAAAAATTCTGAGATTTGGAGATAGAGTGCTAAGATGGCTGTATTATTAGACCACAGATGTAATGGGAAGGGTCTATATTAGATACTCAAAGTTACTGAACTTCAAATACGATATGATTGACACCATATCGTCGAAGTCCAGTAACATCGAATACCTAATAAAAACATTTTAAAAAGTAAAAAAACAGAACTTCTTGCTTTAAGCGGGGGGGGGGGGCAAGCCCCACTGCACCCCCCACACCCCCTGCTACTTAAATATTCCAACTCCAAGACCACACTACACTGAAGTAAACAGAAATCTCCCCTTACGGAGATTTCCGTTTACCTCTTCGATGTTCTGCAGTTTTGCCGTTTACGCGTCAACAATGTCAGATTCAACATTGTGATCATTTGTGGATCTAATATAGACCCAATGAGAAATGGCTAAAATGACAGACTGAGTATACTCTATTAAACAGCAGGGGCAGAGCATTAATTTAACAGATTTAATAGATGTAGAATATTGCAGGATAGCTGGCCAGCTCATAAAGTGCTGTATTACAAGTCAATGATATTCAAGTAGTAGGGCATGAAAGGGTGTGGATTTTAGAGGTTACTATTCTCCTAGGAGCACAGTGAAGCATGTGCTGCAATTACACATCATTCTGGTTAGATTCACTTATTCAAAAGTTGCATGCAGCCCAAGGCCAAACCTATCACTAGGAAACCTAGGATGCTAGTTGGAGGGCCTGGCCACAACTTTAATTAAAAAAAAAAAGAAAATACATTTTTCAGCGTTTGTGTGCTGCTGCTTTTAGAATAAAGTGTTCCTGCTCTTAGCATCTGCATCCTACCATATGCTGCTTTAAAATTTCCAGTTGGATACTTTCAGCCAATGAGAAAGCACACACAATGAATTGGAACTGGTATCCGAATGTATGGGTATTACCTATCAAACAGGAGAGAGAGTGTAGAGTTATGTATGAGATGGATTTGCAAGTATGAGCAGCTACTTTTTGTAACAACAGCATTAGAAACTGTGTGTGCACTCACGTGTGTGTGTGTTTGTGTGTGTGTGTGTGTGTGTGTGTGTGTGTGTGTGTGTGTGTGTGTGTGTGTGTGTGTGTGTGTGTGTGTGTAGTTAGAGGGGCAGTGTAGTTAAGTGACTTGCTCAGGCTCAAACACTGTACGTTTGCTACAGGAAACAGGAGACTTAATTCTCTTCACCAATGGCCAGACACCAATTAGGTTTTTTTCCTGGTAAATCGCTGAGGATTATAGTCACTCAATCAGTCAGTTAATGTCAGTCATTGAAATTTAAGAGTTTTTGGCAGCTTGAAGATGCCCGAATACACAGGCATATACCAAAGCCATTCTAGTCCTTTTGCATTGTTAATTGGGAAAATTGGGGCATGAATGGCTAGGCTTACAAAAGCTCTAGGGCCATTAGCCATGTAAGCTCCTATGATGCAAAACCAATTCTGTTAACTTTTTGAGTGATTTAGGGTAGTCTGCTTTATCTGTCGCCACTTTTAAAAAATATCTGTGATTTTGCCTTATATTTATGCCCTGTTCTTGAGCAAATCACTTAATCAGATAGTGCTTTGGGGCAACTGGGATTTGGGGCTAGACTTCTTAATGGCCTAACGGACTGCATTCCTAGTAACTATCAACCCATTGTTATTTGCAAGCCAGTCCTTATTACAAATCTGATCTAGTTCAGGAAATGTTATGGCAATATTACCAGCACACCATTTTTTAATGCAGCACAGAAAATCTATTCTTCAAGGGTACCAGGCACTGTATTTGTAGGTAAAGCATTGAAATACAAAGTTATTTGTCAGCAGCGTCTTCTGCATTAGCAATACTTCTCTTTAATGCAGAATTATCCAGATGACTTTTACTTCTGCAGAGATTGTGCATATTGACTTAGCATATGCTATCAGGTGGATATGCTGTCATAAATAATCATATAGTTAAACCTGGCTGGATCTTATGGTATGATGCTAGTGATCTTTTTACAATTTAATATAGTTCACCTAAAGCTACCAATAGTGTACATGTAATTTGTTTCTTCATAACAATAAGTGGTGTACTCCTTTAACAAAGTGGCTATAACTGCTGGTGGGGCTGAGGGACTCTCTGTGTATGAAAGTACATTATGGTCTTATTAGGTCATTTTTAACTGTCTCTAATCTGACTTTGCAGGATGTGTGTGTGTGTGTGCGTGTGTGTGTGTGTGTGTGTGTGTGTGTGTGTGTGTGTGTGTGTGTGTATTTGAAATATGTGACTTTGGTCATTCTCATCATAATTATTATTAATTTTTGGCACAGACATTTCAGAAGGATGCACTAAAGAATATAATTGCTAAGTTTGGGGGAATGTATGTAGATAAAAATGATAGACTATGTTGAGATGATAAAGTTAAAAAGTCATTAGTCTGTCTTTGCAGCATTAGTGTAAAGCAAATTGGAATACTTAACTGTGACCATTGTTTTATCACAATCAGACATGAGATGTGTACTCAGGTGATTTAGCAGCTGTAATTGCTGAGTACAGATATTGGTGGATTATAATAGCAGTATCAGTAGCCTTTTATGGATTAAATGTTCTAAAATGGGTACTTTTGTTATTATAATTATACATTTTATTTTACTGCCAACTGGGAAAATGTTTAAAACTACAAATTTTAAATGTACTCTAAGCAACATTGCTGTATTAAACAAAATAACAATTGGGAAAGTGGATCAAAGAACACATACATTTAGGCATAATCCTAAAAATGTATACATGGGGGCTCATGATTTGAAAACAGCTCATGGACCAGGGTACACTTAATCTACCACTGGCTTGGGGCATTTTCAATGACTGTGAATTTCAATAAATTTTCAAAGAATGTGAGTTTAGATGTATATTCAATGAATGTGAGTTTCAATGTATTTTCAGTGAATTTGGGATTCAAGGAAAGAGAAGTTTACTGTTGCTTATGCTAAGTCTGTTTTCAAAAGAAGTTTACTGCTGCTGATTTCAAATGTGTGACTGTTTTGTTTTGTTTAGCAAATGGTCATCAATTTTTGTGCTGTAAAATTTGAAATAAAAGTTTTAAATTAAATCCACATCCCTGTAATAATTGCAAAAGTAAAGAAAATAGTATGCACACTGTCAGTTTTGGACAGTGTTTATAGTAAGTGGGGAAACAGCCAAATAATATGACACTGGAATGGCTGGGGGGGGGCTGGTCCATTACCTTGCCTAGGGCCCCATTTGACTATGATCCAGTTCTGGTGCAGCCCCCTTATGATTCACATTAGTTTCACTTATTCAAACACTGGGTACAGTGCCCCCCTCCTTGATCTGAAGTCACCAGCCATCCCTAGTCCTAGTGGGGAAAATAGTACTTTAGTAAATATACATATGTGCAAAATGAAGCTATGAAAAATAGTCCATTGTACAATGAACTGAGGGACTGAGGAAAAACTTTGGAGAACAACATAATAATATAGGTGAACTGGAAAGAAAAAATATTATTGCTGGTACTGCAGTACATTTACTGAGAGACTCATCATGAGAAACTGATCAGTATACTGCAGCATCATAGAGATCTACAATTGTACAAAATAATTCTCTACTGGCTGATTAAAAGATACTGTACTTTAGTGCTGACTAAACATGCAGATAGCCATTGAACCTACAGCAAATGTCAGTGAGATGCTTGACCAGTTCATATCTAAATATCCTGTAATTCTGCTGAAAGTGATTGCAATCTCAGACTTACTGAAATTCAGGCTCCACAGGTATCAGGGTACCCCGGACTTGTAAGCTGAATGTATAGACAAATGTTTTTATTTAAAACATTCTGCTTGAAGATGGTCAGCTCTCCTAATTTATAAGCTTGAAGTAAAGGATGCTAGTAATAGAGATGTCCTTGCAGTGAATGGAAATCATTTGCCTTTTCAATTTGGGGGAAGCAAGAAAACAAAGACAGTGATGATGTAGGATTTTAGAGCAGTGGATTAGGTTGTGCTGAGTAGATGGTCAAAGATGATTTGCGGGATTGGGAAATACTCTGGGAGTAAAGCTCTTGGAATTGGTTAGGTGTGAAGTAATCAGGGCTATAGAAGAGGTAAAAATGCAAAAAGAGGAGACAGTCAAAATTACTGTGAGTTTAGTGATTAGGGAAAAACCCAGAGCAGGTGAAAAGAAGGGGGCAGGAAGTTGGAGGGGCAAAGTACTAGGAGGCAAACAGAAGGGTAGCAAAATATATGAGGTCAGTGATGGAGTAAGGTAAAAGTGAGTTGGTAGAAAGAGTCAAGAAGGGAAGCAAGTTTTTTATGGTATACTACAGAAAGGAGGAAGGGAGGCACAGACATGGTTAGAATGAACAAATATGGGTGGAAGATCATGGAAGACTATAAGAAATATGAAGCATTAAAGATGGTGTACGCTAGGAGGACAGTAAGGCAAAGTGAAGAGAGAACAATGTACAGACCAAGATACTGATGAAGGAACTTCTAAGATGTCTGCACACTGATCATCAGGTTGATTAGAGTATCCCAGCATAAAAAACTGCAATTGTGAAAAAAAGCCAGTGAAACCTTTGTAACTGGATAAAATTCAGTTACTGGCTAGTAATTACAGTGCCTGGAAGCCTGCAAAGAAGACATTTTAAGAAGATTGCAGAACATCAACTAGAAAAGGAAAAGTGAAAACTCTAGCTGGGAAGACTTTTGCACCTGTTCAGCAAAAAGCACTTCAAGTTTCAGCTTTGTCACAGTATTTGGATTCCGGTAATTTAAAGACACTTAAAATAAGTGAAATACTGAAGGAATATATGCTGTCAAATAATAAAATACTAGAAAAGTAGAAGAAAGTTTAACTATTCAAATGAGCTGATAAAAATTGAAAAATCAGATGCTTTAAATGAAAAAAAAAAGACTGGCTGAACATGAAACTTTTTAAGAATAGTTCTTTCAAAAAATAGCACTGTTAGAAAAGAGAGCAAACAGAGAAAACAATGATTTTTCTGCTGTACCAGAGAAACTGGAAGGAACAAACTGCATTAATTTTATGAAAGTAGAAATATGCAACTGGCCATCATGTGTGTGCTATATACAGGAAGCCCATGGTTTGGAAACAGCACTGGGGCCAAGTTACACTTAATGCACCACAGGCTAGATGCATTTTCAATGAACATGAGTTTCAATGCACAGTAGGATCTGATAATTGAAAGGGTACATTGTGTATATGCTCTAAACCTGGCCATGACAAAGCAGCCAAGACCTATATTAGTAAAGATGCAATTATACCAGCAGAATGAGTTGCTCTTGAAAAGAAAACTGTGACAGAAAGGAAAAGTGTTAAAAATTGGTGACAGCAGAGACTTTTATGGGAAATGATTATTCACTGCATACTAGGCAGAAGGAAAACATGTCCTTCCCAGCAATCAATGAATGCTGAGAGGCTGGTGTGAGATTCAAGCTGCTCCTGGAGTTTCAAAGACATTTTTGGATGCAGAACAGGATAAGAAGGAAATAAAAAAATGGCCACCAAAGAGCGAGCCAGTAAGCTGAAGAGGACTCTGCTTCTCATTCTCCTGATAAAAACAAAGACCATAGAGTTACTTTGCCAGTTCAATCTTTTCTCTTGTTCCAAAGAAAAATTATTGAGTGACAAAAAAAAAAACTACAGCAGCTGAAAAGTAGAATTAGGGATATTTTGGATTTGAACAAAAGACTGGTGTTGTGTGATGGAGATGATCATGAAGATGACCAGCAACATTATGAAATTAGTGAATAAATGGGAGGCTGTAAAATATCATTCCAATTACATATAGGCAACAAATGAATAGGAAGATACAGAGACAGCTGATATATCCAGTTCAAAATGTTTACTGCAGTGCAACAAACAAGCACTTTCTCCAAACAGGCATCGTCAGGTGTATTACAATAATATACCTGATGATGCCTGTTTGGTGAAAGCGCTTGTGTTTGTTGCACTGCAGTAAAAGTTTTGAACTGGATATATCAGCTGTCTCTGTGTCTTCCTATTCGTTTGTTGCTGGAATTTTTACTTTGGACACAGTAAGTGAGCCTTTTATAGTAGTAGTAGTTTTTGTAGTTTTATTAGTTCAATTACAGATAGGGTTAAAAGTTGTGAGGTGCGGCTTTGCAAGAAGTAGTAGCTGGGAAACACTGGAATTTTGTAGCCCGTGTTAAACTGGTTGGTGATCTATGAAGCATATACTCCCACTTTATGCTATTAACATTTAGAAGGACCTTGAAGGGAATGAAGAAATAACTGTAAGTAGAACAGTTTTCATTCTTATTAATATCTATATAAATGTTCAATATAGAAATTGTACAATATATGTAAAGGGGTTTTGTCTAGGGATATTTTAAATATGAGCTTGGGGGTTTATAGGTGACTTCTGCATATGATAATGATACTACAGTAAGAAAGTACTTTTTCTTAGTTCTAATGTAACTAGGCTTTACACTGTAACAAGATAAGAAAGGCTATAAAAAGGCAAGTTAAAGTTATATATATAATGTTGCGATCTTGAGCTGCTGGTGTGGGAGATATAAAACTGTACTGATCACATTATCTGTAGAATTAAGATAATAATCTCCTTTGTTTTTACATAGGTGGATGTCTAGGTTAAAGTCCTTACACATAGTTTTTTAAGGAAATCGGTTTTAAAAAATAAGACATGATGCTTATGGTAGTTTTCTTGTATTTACAAAGCCATTAGCTATTTTTCCAGTAACAAATCCTTTCACTGGGAGTCAAGAGGTCTAGAGATGCCTGCAGTTAACCATGATTAGTCTAGACATTGTGTTTTGAGTGAAATTTACAAAGAATGTTTCATGCATCTGCAAAGTTAGTTGTTTTTATTTTTCATTACTGACTGCTTTTATTTGGAGAGGAGCTGTTTGCAGATACAAGCAATTAATCAAGAGACATCTGAACATTCTTTACTGAGAGAAATGTACACGATACAGGGTAAGTCACATTTAAATGTATGTTGGCAAGTAGTTCAATGAAAACTAAATGAAGTTTGAAACTGTGGGAAATGAGTAAGTTATATAAGTAGTTGCCTAACCAGAAGCCTTAATACGTTAATGCATTTACTATAATAGTGCACAATTTATTTTATTTATTAAAAGGTAAGTAGTGCACTTTTTTCATTAGGCTTAAAAGGTAATGTTTACTGAAAGAATGGAAACTGTTTTTCACATCTGGGAGGGGAAAATAGATAAAAAAACAGAGATCAATTGGTGTAATCAATTGTTGTAAGTAGAAATAGAGGCTGTAACATGTATTTTAGCATGGTTAACCTTAATTTTAGAAAAGGTAATGCCTGTGTGTACAGCCGTCGATTTTATGCAACTGCTACTGTCTGGAGGGGTGAATTTCATCTTTTGAAAATGTACATAGTTTTGTGTGTTGGTTGCAAGTGTAAGAGGATAAGAATGGTTTTGCAAATTTATTTTTGTTTGAGTGTTTTCATTTAAGCAGAGAGTCTTGAACACTTGACACCGGTTAAAATGGAGAAGAGAAGAAATAACTGCACAAGAGATCAGCCTGCCAAACATTAGTGTGTGTGTGTGTGTGTGTGTGTGTGTGTGTATGTGTGCCTGTAAGCTAAAAGTTGGAAATACGCATTCAAAATAACTGGTGTGTATAATATAGATGGGAGTAATGTCTTTCTATCATAATAGCTAGTATGTGCATATTATCATGGTAAGTAAATGGCCTTACATGTATAAACACAAAGCAAAGAAAATTGAATTATATTAAATGCAGAGTGCAAATAGTAATGTTGCAGGAGACATATTTGGATAGATGTCTCTTTACATCTGAGGCATTTTTATTTCAAAACCCAACTACATCAACTATTCTTCTTCCCTGTTGGCTATGTTGGCTTGATATGCTATTAATATGGCCTAATGATTCTCTTGCCTGGATTTCTGGAACAATTTGTCAAGGGTTTTCAATATTTTGCCTTAGTAAGCTATCTCATTGCTGGTTCAACAGACTATCCAGCAATGACTTGAAAAAAAAATACAAACCTGAAATAAAACAGGTGTAAGAATTCCAAGGAACCATCATCAATGTCTCACCTGTTTTGACTGTAGTGACCTCTCTAAGCCTGTTGCCCTTTGTTAACTTTGCTAATTCTATCAGCAGAGTCAGAAGAATACAAATTTATGGGAGGTACAATGCAGAAGACAACTTTTGATCCACCTAAAATACATGCACTTCCTGTTCTCATAGACATTCCCCACACCATTACAGCTAGCAGTCTGACAAATCCCTAATCACTGTTTGTTTCTGTTCTTTAGGAAGATGGTATAGTTCTAAGTTAACTACTACCCTCTATTTATTTCTCTCTTTCTTCTGTGGTCCCTTCAGTGTCGTGATCATGACTTAATCCCAGACACACTAACCCTCTCCATTCAGCTAGTCTGCATTTGAGTGAAGACTACCTCATTTGATGACTGCATCCATTTCTTCCTGTGTACCCTTCTTGTCTTTGGTCTCTTCTATTTTGTTTATATTTCCTGTCTTTTATTACTAATACAGGTTCTTGTTTAGATTCCTGATTTTTTTTAATTTGTTACCTGCACAACTTCAGAAAAGTTGTTATACCTTTTGTTCTTTTAGACTGTCCTCATCCTAACTGGCAAACGTAATTCCTCTTAGGACAGCCTCAAATTTTCCAACAAATTCACAGATTTTAAACTAGCAAGCAGCACCTGCGCGAATGTCTGTGTCCACTGCCATCCAAACAGCGCACTCAGAGAAAGCATAGGCATGCCTAAAAAAATGGGTCTACATTAAATCAGTGAACGCTTAAAAAAGTGAATGCTGATTTATCAAGCCCATGTAAGTGAAAGCTTACAATCCCGAACACTTGGAACAGCGATTTTCTTCTCCACAAAAACAAAAATAAAAACTTAAAAACATTACATAAAGTGGGGGGCTTCTCTCCCCACACCCCCCCTACTTAAATATACCAACGCCGAGATTGCACTACAGTGACGAAAATGACAAAGTAATGGAGGCGGCCAAGCAATTTCTTTCCCAGGGAAAGAAATCGCTTATATGCCGTTTCGCTATTTGCATGCTTTCAAGTTCGATCAAGATGCAATCGAAGGATTGCGTCCTCGATTATATAATAGGAACCCTAAAAAATTATGCCAGCAGTGGCACATGTTTATTTGATGGCAAGACAGGAGTGTAAGACCCCAGTATGACATGTGCAACTTTTCTTAGGAAACAACCTCTATGAGACAGCTGGTCTTACTAGCAAGATGACCATAGTTCTTCATGCCAGCTTACAACTGTTTCTGTAATGTAGCTAAAGTTGAACATGTATGTATTGGATTGCAAATTATTTTCTTTCTTAAACCAGTTTACCAACTCCATATAGCCTTCAGTATGTAAACAGGAATACAACCCTGCACTCAAAGAATATCTACCAGAAGACAGGTAAAGACTGGCAAGAAATAGAAGTGGGGTAACATGAAACATATCTCTGCCAACTGAAGTGGAATATACCAGGATGAGATCACTGAACAGTATATACCAAGGATCAGGATATTCTGACCTAAATGGTGATTAGAATTTGATATGAATTACATACAGCAAAGCAGTACAGGAATATACCTAGCATTTGATGTTCCTTAACTCTGTCACTTATGTTTCTTCACCGTTTGTATTTTTCTCTATATTCTTGATTATGAACTCGTGTTTTATATAGCAATTTATACTGTAATATATAAATACAAGTATATGCGTTTATATTATATAGAATCATATGGTATATCTGTGTGTGTGCTCTTTCATATTTTTTGTAATTTCTTGAGAATGCACTCTTGGCAAAGTCTGAAAACAGTCCCTAAGGATCAGTGCTCTATACCAGTTATCTTATTTTTAAATAAAAATAAAAATGAAACTTTAATTTGCAAACTAAGGCATCCAACAGAAAACTATCTGTTTCTCAGACTTACCAGTGAACTAATCTATATTATTACATTTTTGTTAATTGTTAATAGTTTTGTTTTTTTATATATTGCTTATTTGATAGCACATCAATGAAAGCTATGCACTCCCACAAGGTGGTTTCCTGTCAGCTGACTAAATGCCTGTCACCCTCATCATACCTTACTATCACTCTAACTACTCCTAATTTCCTTTGAATGCTGCTGACTTCTCCCCACTGCAATTTTCTAAAAGAATCACACTAACCACATTTCAGATTAGTAGGAGAGCTAGTCAACAACAGTCTGAGCCCTCCTTCCTTGGAAACCTGTAGCTAGGTGTGTCCTTTTGTAGACCTCCTTTCTTACTACTACCCTCTAAAGTCTTCAAAGACTTGTCACCAGTGACAAAAGTTACCTTTCATTTGGTGCCTTGGGCACAATCATTATTAAATGCCAGACCACAAAACTTTCCTTTTTAAACCTGACTGACACGGACCTAACTAAATAGATGAAATGAAGTATATTGTATATAGTTAAGAGATCAGTTCAAAAAGTTGTAAGACAAAGCCAGTAAGAGTGACCAGTTAAGATAAGATATCTGCTATAAAAGCAAATTACTGTGGAGTCCTCCATAGTGGCAGAATGAACAGGCAAATATTTCATTACGGATGCAGCAGGTTTTCTCCTGACATACAGCACAGTTTCTAGACACACATAATAAAAGTATACATTTATTTTATTTATTTTACATTTCTTTACTGGGATAGTCCGATTGGATACATGTCCATTTTCAACTGAGGCCTGGGGAGAAAAGCTCCACATAGACAAACTTACATAGATTACACAGAAGTTAGGAACAATTATAAAAACTAGTGATTATGTAATCAGTGTTCCCTAGTGGGGACTCACAATTCTCATGGACAGACACAATTAAAAGTAAGAGACATCAGATTGGAAACAGAGCTTGGTAACATAGTTGCAAGTTATGATAATTACAGATTATGCTTTCAGTTTATAACTTAATCAGGGTTGGCACATGGGCATAGCCAATACAGTTTGAGATACTGTTTGAGTTTTTTTTGAAGAGACTTTTGGAGGATTGTAGGGTTATAGAGTTTGGCAATAAATTCCCAGGTTTTGCCAATGAAGTTGACAAACAGAGATTCACCAGTGGAGTTATTAGCTTTGTGGGTTTGGATCAGTAGTTTATCGGCTGACCGTACGGATCTCAGGTTGCTATATGGCTTAATAATATTTTTAAGTCAGGGGGTATCCTCAGGGTGGTACAAAATTTTGTGCACTATAAAGAGTTGATTGAATTGAATTAAGCTGGGCAGTTCTAGCCACTGTAGTTGTTTAAGGTTTTGGCAGTGGTGGGTTCTATAGGTGGAGCCAGTGGTGAACTGGGCAATATGGTTGTAGCTATGGGACAGCTTATCTAGTTCGAATTTGTTGAGGTTTGAGAGTACAGGCGGGGCATATAAAAGAGTAGAGAGTAGGTGTGATCAGACGATCGCAGTCTTAGCCAGTGGAGTTAAAAATGTCTTGTTTCTATACAGCAATCCAAGCTTCTTATTGATGGTCTGTATGGTTTTGTTGACCTGTAGGTCAAATTTGAGATTATTGTCTATGATAATCCCTAGCAGTTTGGTGTGATAATCTGGGGAAATAGTGGTACCATTGTTAGATGTGACAGAGAATGAAAGTGTGGTAGATCTACTAGTGGGGGAGAAGAGTAGAAGTTTAGTTTTATTGGGCTTCAGTAGTAGGCATTGGTTGGTGAGCCAGTTCTCGATATTGTTAAATGTATTTTGAGTTAAGGTTTGCAGTTCGGATGGGGAGGTGGCTGAGCAGATCAGAGTGGAATCATCTGCATATTGAATGCAGGTAGCTTTAGGGATAGTAGTGTGAAGGTTGTTGATAAAAATATAGAAGAGTAGTGGACCTAGTATGGACCCTTGAGGGACACCAAGTGTGAGAGGTAGCTGGCTGGAGAGATTGCCCTGCCATAGTACTGCCTGTTGTCTACCAGTCAGATAGGACTGGAACCACTGGATAGCGGGCTTGTTGAGGGAAATAGATTTTAGTGAAAGAATGAGAAGTTCATGGTTGACCGTGTCAAAGGCTTTTGACAGGTCAAGAAAGAGGGCAGAGGTTAGCCTATTGTCATTCCTGTTTTGGTTTATGGCAGTAGTAAAGGAAAGGAGGGCTGAGGTGGTGCTGTGGTATGGCCTGAAACCATGCTGGGAGTTGGATAGTAAGTTATTCTGTGTAAGGTATTGCATTAGTTGCTTGTGTACATATTTCTCCATTATTTTGGCTAGTGGGGAAAGAATGGCAATGGGTCTATAGTTGGATATGTCTGAGGAGCTACCACCTTTATGGAGTGGGATGACGTGAGATATTTCTAGAGGGAGGGGATAGCGTTTTCAGATAAGGTTCTGTTGATAAAGATAGATATGGGATATGCAATGGCATCTGCAGTTATTTGTAGGTACTCTGCAGGGAAGGGTTCAGCAGCGAAGGTGGTAGGTTTTAGTTTTTTTTAGAAGTGTTTTGATAAAACTAGTGGATATTGGTTGGAAGCTAAATTCGGGATGATTATTGGGTAGATTAAGCGTGTGGTTTAAGTTAGAGGGAGTTAGTTGATTTGCTAGGGATTGGATTGTTTCAGTGAAGAAATTATTAAAGGTGTTAGCTATGGCCTCTAGGGAACTATGGGTGTAGTTAGCCGAGGATGGGGTGGTGGAATGACCTGGACGAAGTAGTTGATGTAAGCCTGCCCAGAACTTTTGAAGGTTGTTATGGTGTTTTTGTAGGAGATTTTGGTAGAAGTTTTTTTATCAAGTAAAATAGATACAGATGAAGAGACCAGTCTATCAGTCTGAGAATAGGTTCCTAAGGCCAGCAGAATCAAACTTAACATACATCATTGTGGCCAAATTTTTAAAAAGCAGTTGAACAAATGGGTACATAATTTACAAGTAGCAGATCTGCATGTCTCTTCTAAGGGCACCTCTTTCTGAAAAGCTGCAGAAATTACTTGTATTGTTGTGGGATGTGTCTTGATACCTTGTGGGACCTGTTTATCCACCATTTCAGTAATGAAGTGAATTAGCCAGTGAACTAACAGTACTTAAAATGCTAATCAGAAAGGAAAGTTAGTCCCTTGAGTGACAAATAGCTAAAGCATTACATCTTGACCTTTTGAGTTATTCAGTTTATTTACATAACAAGTCAAGGCTTTGTTAGCATCTAAAGAATGTAATGTCTTCATCACTGGAAACATATTCAGTGGGAAAAACACTGTGACAGTTACAGACAGATTTTTATGAAAACTCAGAAGCAGCATTAAGCAATCATTTTTTTGTTTGTTGTTTAAACTACTTTCTTTCTATTAAATCTTAAATAATCTTTTCCACTGAAAAAGCCTGCAGCTCATTCTTCTGTATAGAAAAATTGTTAACGTCTAAGACTAGAACTTATTATGTTAAGAATGTCACATTAATTCTGTGTAAAGGGTCTGGAAACAGAATTGCTCTATAGCACCTCAGGTAGAACAACAACTTAGTTTTGACCACCCTAGCTGAAAAACCTTCCCCTTGAATTATGTGAGACAAATGAGATTATTGCTGCTAAACAAATCCTCAGAAAGGAAACTGCAAAACCTGAGGAAAGAGACTGTAGGTTCTCTAGATGGTTGTTGTACACAGGGCTGTCTAGCATGAATCTTTTTAGCATTGTACATATTAACAGAGATCTATCTAGTAGTATATATTATTCTGATAGATATTTGTTCCAGAATTGTCACCTTTTTGAAATTCCAGGGAGAACCTGTACAGCTGGGGACCACAGAAGCCAAGCTGTGGAGTGAGGAAAGCCGAATCATAGATGATAGATCCTTTCTCCTTTACAAATGGTACATTCATATGCAGAGAGAGTGACATTTGTAGTTTAATGCTATGTATGTGTGGTTTGCTTATTCTGTACATATATCCAGCATTTCTGTACAGTAACAGCACTAGTAAGCAACCATGAAACCACCCTCTGTTTTGACATATATTTAATTAATGTACTTTTAATGTACTTGTATACTAAATATTATGCTGATGAGTAAGTTTAATAGACATGAACTACAGTCTCATGATCTAGACATCTGCCATCAATTTATATGACATGGTATAACCTTTAAATTTACACTACTCATATTACTTTGTATGCAAAGGGTGGTTGGCAAATATACACTGCTGCAAAGGGTAATAGCCAACATGTGACACATTCAAATAAGCATGTTTGCTGACCAGTTGTGAAACAGAGTTACAATGACTGCTTCCCCATGATCTCACCCCCCCCCCAGTTACATCCTTTAGTATCTTCCCATGCTATCTTACCAAGAGTAACTGAAACTTGGCCATGATAAATATTTACACACACACACACACACACACACACACACACACACACACACACACACACACACACACACACACACCTTTTCTCAAGAGAGATGAATGATACATTTCTAGTGTCAGTGCCCCTTTTCTTATCTTTTCCACAATGCTGCCAACTAGACCAATTTTGCACAACAAGAACACAATTACTAAGTCCTAAAATAAGCAAACTACGATATGTTTCTTATAAAGCAAAAGCTTGAGTTGTCACTCTTCAAGATGTTAATATTATACCAGTTCAACATATATATCAAGTTAATAAACCATTATCCACAAACATAGCCGGCCTTAGGCATAGGCCAACTAGGCGGCTGCCTAGGGCACCGCTCTAGTAGGGGCACTTTTCCAGTATTTATTTGGTGTAGGTAGACCAGGATGGGGGCACCGGGGTATTGTGGGGGGGGGGCACCTTGGAGCCCTTTTGCCTAGGGCACCAGTTGACCTAAGGCCGCTCCTGTCCACAAACATCTAATATAATAATGTTTTTTACTTGAAATATATAAAATCGAACAGTGCACTTTATAAAATTAAACAGACCAACAGTACACACAATGAAATACACAATAAATGGGTTTAAACAGACAAATGATGTACAGAAAAGTTCTAACAGCTTATCAGGCCCTATTACTAGAGTATTAGATTTACTGAAATTTAACTACCTTTGACTTGTGAGCCCAAACAGTAGATTCACCGCCTCACAGGCAAATTAACTCAAGCCTCAAATTTCTGTCCCAGAGCTGCAGCCTACTATGCACATTTCAGAAGCACACCAAAACTAACTTCTCTCAACAGATGTACTCTGAGCTTAGGAGTCCCAGGTTCTATATTTACTGTCTGACCTTAATTTTGCATGTGAGTAAAATTTC
>NC_056734.1:619668889-619678889 GCF_019279795.1 Protopterus annectens | reverse complement strand
GGAAATGGTCCAAAACGACCAATTACTACAAGCTCTTGTGCTGAGGTCACTCCTTCAGGGACAGATAGGCTGCTCAAGGCTCCCCACTCCCACTGGTGAGCAAAGAAACTTCCTTCTATCCAAGTAAGGCAATGGACAACACAGGAACTACACCACAGTCCAGAATACAGCAAAGCCTGTATACTGGTCTAAACTAGTCGAGAAAAGGCGGGAAAACAAGGATATTTTTTTTGTTTGTTTTGAGTTAAAAAGTACACAGAAATGCAGGAAACAGTAATAAATCAATTACACAGGCTAGCACACTTTAGTGGGCAGCCTCAACAGTTAAATTTAACAAACAAACTTTTGACCAACTGTAACTTAAGTGCAGATAATGTACAATGCAAAAAACAGGTAATAAAGCAGTTTAAACTTGTTCAAAGTAAGAAAAAGAAGGTCTCTCAGGTAAAACAGCAAAAAATACTTAGATCAGGAAAGTAGTCACTTTTCTCAGTTCTCTGCTGCTAGCACCACTCTGCAGGACCACGAGGAGCTGTTTCTGAGTAGTATAGCCAGAAAAAATGCTCAGAGGCGGATTTTAAACAGGGAACTTCAAAAGAGCTGGAAATGGTCCAAAACAACCAATTACTACAAGCTCTTGTGCTGAGGTCACTCCTTCAGGGACAGATAGGCTGCTCAAGGCTCCCCACTCCCACTGGTGAGCAAAGAAACTTCCTTCTATCCAAGTAAGGCAATGGACAACACAGGAACTACACCACAGTCCAGAATACAGCAAAGCCTGTATACTGGTCTAAACTAGTCGAGAAAAGCTGGGAAAACAAGGATTTTTTTTGTTTTTTGAGTTAAAAAGTACACAGAAATGCAGGAAACAGTAATAAATCAATTACACAGGCTAGCACACTTTAGTGGGCAGCCTCAACAGTTAAATTTAACAAACAAACTTTTGACCAACTGTAACTTAAGTGCAGATAATGTACAATGCAAAAAACAGGTAATAAAGCAGTTTAAACTTGTTCAAAGTAAGAAAAAGAAGGTCTCTCAGGTAAAACAGCAAAAAATACTTAGATCAGGAAAGTAGTCACTTTTCTCAGTTCTCTGCTGCTAGCACCACTCTGCAGGACCACGAGGAGCTGTTTCTGAGTAGTATAGCCAGAAAAAATGCTCAGAGGCGGATTTTAAACAGGGAACTTCAAAAGAGCTGGAAATGGTCCAAAACGACCAATTACTACAAGCTCTTGTGCTGAGGTCACTCCTTCAGGGACAGATAGGCTGCTCAAGGCTCCCCACTCCCACTGGTGAGCAAAGAAACTTCCTTCTATCCAAGTAAGGCAATGGACAACACAGGAACTACACCACAGTCCAGAATACAGCAAAGCCTGTATACTGGTCTAAACTAGTCGAGAAAAGGCGGAAAACAAGGATATTTTTTTTTTTTTTGAGTTAAAAAGTACACAGAAATGCAGGAAACAGTAATAAATCAATTACACAGGCTAGCGCACTTTAGTGGGCAGCCTCAACAGTTAAATTTAACAAACAAACTTTTGACCAACTGTAACTTAAGTGCAGATAATGTACAATGCAAAAAACAGGTAATAAAGCAGTTTAAACTTGTTCAAAGTAAGAAAAAGAAGGTCTCTCAGGTAAAACAGCAAAAAATACTTAGATCAGGAAAGTAGTCACTTTTCTCAGTTCTCTGCTGCTAGCACCACTCTGCAGGACCACGAGGAGCTGTTTCTGAGTAGTATAGCCAGAAAAAATGCTCAGAGGCGGATTTTAAACAGGGAACTTCAAAAGAGCTGGAAATGGTCCAAAACGACCAATTACTACAAGCTCTTGTGCTGAGGTCACTCCTTCAGGGACAGATAGGCTGCTCAAGGCTCCCCACTCCCACTGGTGAGCAAAGAAACTTCCTTCTATCCAAGTAAGGCAATGGACAACACAGGAACTACACCACAGTCCAGAATACAGCAAAGCCTGTATACTGGTCTAAACTAGTCGAGAAAGGCGGGAAAACAAGGATATTTTTTTTTGTTTTTTGAGTTAAAAGTACACAGAAATGCAGGAAACAGTAATAAATCAATTACACAGGCTAGCACACTTTAGTGGGCAGCCTCAACAGTTAAATTTAACAAACAAACTTTTGACCAACTGTAACTTAAGTGCAGATAATGTACAATGCAAAAAACAGGTAATAAAGCAGTTTAAACTTGTTCAAAGTAAGAAAAAGAAGGTCTCTCAGGTAAAACAGCAAAAAATACTTAGATCAGGAAAGTAGTCACTTTTCTCAGTTCTCTGCTGCTAGCACCACTCTGCAGGACCACGAGGAGCTGTTTCTGAGTAGTATAGCCAGAAAAAATGCTCAGAGGCGGATTTTAAACAGGGAACTTCAAAAGAGCTGGAAATGGTCCAAAACGACCAATTACTACAAGCTCTTGTGCTGAGGTCACTCCTTCAGGGACAGATAGGCTGCTCAAGGCTCCCCACTCCCACTGGTGAGCAAAGAAACTTCCTTCTATCCAAGTAAGGCAATGGACAACACAGGAACTACACCACAGTCCAGAATACAGCAAAGCCTGTATACTGGTCTAAACTAGTCGAGAAAAGGCGGGAAAACAAGGATATTTTTTTTGTTTTTGAGTTAAAAAGTACACAGAAATGCAGGAAACAGTAATAAATCAATTACACAGGCTAGCGCACTTTAGTGGGCAGCCTCAACAGTTAAATTTAACAAACAAACTTTTGACCAACTGTAACTTAAGTGCAGATAATGTACAATGCAAAAAACAGGTAATAAAGCAGTTTAAACTTGTTCAAAGTAAGAAAAAGAAGGTCTCTCAGGTAAAACAGCAAAAAAATACTTAGATCAGGAAAGTAGTCACTTTTCTCAGTTCTCTGCTGCTAGCACCACTCTGCAGGACCACGAGGAGCTGTTTCTGAGTAGTATAGCCAGAAAAAATGCTCAGAGGCGGATTTTAAACAGGGAACTTCAAAAGAGCTGGAAATGGTCCAAAACGACCAATTACTACAAGCTCTTGTGCTGAGGTCACTCCTTCAGGGACAGATAGGCTGCTCAAGGCTCCCCACTCCCACTGGTGAGCAAAGAAACTTCCTTCTATCCAAGTAAGGCAATGGACAACACAGGAACTACACCACAGTCCAGAATACAGCAAAGCCTGTATACTGGTCTAAACTAGTCGAGAAAAGGCGGGAAAACAAGGATATTTTTTTTTTTTTTGTTTTTTGAGTTAAAAAGTACACAGAAATGCAGGAAACAGTAATAAATCAATTACACAGGCTAGCACACTTTAGTGGGCAGCCTCAACAGTTAAATTTAACAAACAAACTTTTGACCAACTGTAACTTAAGTGCAGATAATGTACAATGCAAAAAACAGGTAATAAAGCAGTTTAAACTTGTTCAAAGTAAGAAAAAGAAGGTCTCTCAGGTAAAACAGCAAAAAATACTTAGATCAGGAAAGTAGTCACTTTTCTCAGTTCTCTGCTGCTAGCACCACTCTGCAGGACCACGAGGAGCTGTTTCTGAGTAGTATAGCCAGAAAAAATGCTCAGAGGTGGATTTTAAACAGGGAACTTCAAAAGAGCTGGAAATGGTCCAAAACGACCAATTACTACAAGCTCTTGTGCTGAGGTCACTCCTTCAGGGACAGATAGGCTGCTCAAGGCTCCCCACTCCCACTGGTGAGCAAAGAAACTTCCTTCTATCCAAGTAAGGCAATGGACAACACAGGAACTACACCACAGTCCAGAATACAGCAAAGCCTGTATACTGGTCTAAACTAGTCGAGAAAAGGCGGGAAAACAAGGATATTTTTTTTTTTGTTTTTTTGAGTTAAAAAGTACACAGAAATGCAGGAAACAGTAATAAATCAATTACACAGGCTAGCGCACTTTAGTGGGCAGCCTCAACAGTTAAATTTAACAAACAAACTTTTGACCAACTGTAACTTAAGTGCAGATAATGTACAATGCAAAAAACAGGTAATAAAGCAGTTTAAACTTGTTCAAAGTAAGAAAAAGAAGGTCTCTCAGGTAAAACAGCAAAAAAATACTTAGATCAGGAAAGTAGTCACTTTTCTCAGTTCTCTGCTGCTAGCACCACTCTGCAGGACCACGAGGAGCTGTTTCTGAGTAGTATAGCCAGAAAAAATGCTCAGAGGCGGATTTTAAACAGGGAACTTCAAAAGAGCTGGAAATGGTCCAAAACGACCAATTACTACAAGATCTTGTGCTGAGGTCACTCCTTCAGGGACAGATAGGCTGCTCAAGGCTCCCCACTCCCACTGGTGAGCAAAGAAACTTCCTTCTATCCAAGTAAGGCAATGGACAACACAGGAACTACACCACAGTCCAGAATACAGCAAAGCATGTATACTGGTCTAAACTAGTTGAGAAAAGGCAGGAAAACAAGGACATTTTTTTTTGAGTTAAAAAGTACACAGAAATGCAGGAAACAGTAATAAATCAATTACACAGGCTAGCACACTTTAGTGGGCAGCCTCAACAGTTAAATTTAACAAACAAACTTTTGACCAACTGTAACTTAAGTGCAGATAATGTACAATGCAAAAAACAGGTAATAAAGCAGTTTAAACTTGTTCAAAGTAAGAAAAAGAAGGTCTCTCAGGTAAAACAGCAAAAAAATACTTAGATCAGGAAAGTAGTCACTTTTCTCAGTTCTCTGCTGCTAGCACCACTCTGCAGGACCACGAGGAGCTGTTTCTGAGTAGTATAGCCAGAAAAAATGCTCAGAGGCGGATTTTAAACAGGGAACTTCAAAAGAGCTGGAAATGGTCCAAAACGACCAATTACTACAAGCTCTTGTGCTGAGGTCACTCCTTCAGGGACAGATAGGCTGCTCAAGGCTCCCCACTCCCGCTGGTGAGAAAAGAAACTTCCTTCTATCCAAGTAAGGCAATGGACAACACAGAAACTACACCACAGTCCAGAATACAGCAAAGCCTGTATACTGGTCTAAACTAGGCGAGAAAAGGTGGGAAAACTAGGATATTTTTTTTTTGTTTTTTGAGTTAAAATGTACACAGAAATGCAGAAAACAGTAATAAATCAATTACACAGGCTAGCGCACTTTAGTGGGCAGCCACAACAGTTAAATTTAACAAACAGACGTTCCACCAACTGTAACTTAAGTGCAGATAATGTACAATTCAAAAAACAGGTAATAAAGCAGTTTAAACTTGTTCAAAGTAAGAAAAAGAAGGTCTCTCAGGTAAAACAGAAAACAAATACTTAGATCAGGAAAGTAGTCGCTGTTCTCAGTTCTCTGCTGCTAGCACCACTCTGCAGGAGCACGAGGAGCTGTTTCTGAGTAGTATAGCCAGAAAAAATGCTCAGAGGCGGATTTTAAACAGGGAACTTCAAAAGAGCTGGAAATGGTCCAAAACGACCAATTACTACAAGATCTTGTGCTGAGGTCACTCCTTCAGGGACAGATAGGCTGCTCAAGGCTCCCCACTCCCACTGGTGAGCAAAGAAACTTCCTTCTATCCAAGTAAGGCAATGGACAACACAGGAACTACACCACAGTCCAGAATACAGCAAAGCCTGTATACTGGTCTAAACTAGTCGAGAAAAGGCGGGAAAACAAGGATATTTTTTTTTGTTTTGTTTTTTGGGTAAAAAAGTACACAAAAATGCAGGAAAAACAGTAATAAATCACTTACACAGGCTAGCACACTTTAGTGGGCAGCCTCAACAGTTAAATTTAACAAACAAACTTTTGACCAACTGTAACTTAAGTGCAGATAATGTACAATGCAAAAAACAGGTAATAAAGCAGTTTAAACTTGTTCAAAGTAAGAAAAAGAAGGTCTCTCAGGTAAAACAGCAAAAAATACTTAGATCAGGAAAGTAGTCACTTTTCTCAGTTCTCTGCTGCTAGCACCACTCTGCAGGACCACGAGGAGCTGTTTCTGAGTAGTATAGCCAGAAAAAATGCTCAGAGGCGGATTTTAAACAGGGAACTTCAAAAGAGCTGGAAATGGTCCAAAACGACCAATTACTACAAGCTCTTGTGCTGAGGTCACTCCTTCAGGGACAGATAGGCTGCTCAAGGCTCCCCACTCCCACTGGTGAGCAAAGAAACTTCCTTCTATCCAAGTAAGGCAATGGACAACACAGGAACTACACCACAGTCCAGAATACAGCAAAGCCTGTATACTGGTCTAAACTAGTCGAGAAAAGGCGGGAAAACAAGGATATTTTTTTTTTTTTTTGAGTTAAAAAGTACACAGAAATGCAGGAAACAGTAATAAATCAATTACACAGGCTAGCACACTTTAGTGGGCAGCCTCAACAGTTAAATTTAACAAACAAACTTTTGACCAACTGTAACTTAAGTGCAGATAATGTACAATGCAAAAAACAGGTAATAAAGCAGTTTAAACTTGTTCAAAGTAAGAAAAAGAAGGTCTCTCAGGTAAAACAGCAAAAAAATACTTAGATCAGGAAAGTAGTCACTTTTCTCAGTTCTCTGCTGCTAGCACCACTCTGCAGGACCACGAGGAGCTGTTTCTGAGTAGTATAGCCAGAAAAAATGCTCAGAGGCGGATTTTAAACAGGGAACTTCAAAAGAGCTGGAAATGGTCCAAAACGACCAATTACTACAAGCTCTTGTGCTGAGGTCACTCCTTCAGGGACAGATAGGCTGCTCAAGGCTCCCCACTCCCACTGGTGAGCAAAGAAACTTCCTTCTATCCAAGTAAGGCAATGGACAACACAGGAACTACACCACAGTCCAGAATACAGCAAAGCCTGTATACTGGTCTAAACTAGTCGAGAAAAGGCGGGAAAACAAGGATATTTTTTTTTTTTTGTTTTTGAGATTGAAAGTACACAGAAATGGAGGAAAAACAGTAATAAATCAATTACACAGGCTAGCACACTTTAGTGGGCAGCCTCAACAGTTAAATTTAACAAACAAACTTTTGACCAACTGTAACTTAAGTGCAGATAATGTACAATGCAAAAAACAGGTAATAAAGCAGTTTAAACTTGTTCAAAGTAAGAAAAAGAAGGTCTCTCAGGTAAAACAGCAAAAAAATACTTAGATCAGGAAAGTAGTCACTTTTCTCAGTTCTCTGCTGCTAGCACCACTCTGCAGGACCACGAGGAGCTGTTTCTGAGTAGTATAGCCAGAAAAAATGCTCAGAGGCGGATTTTAAACAGGGAACTTCAAAAGAGCTGGAAATGGTCCAAAACGACCAATTACTACAAGCTCTTGTGCTGAGGTCACTCCTTCAGGGACAGATAGGCTGCTCAAGGCTCCCCACTCCCACTGGTGAGCAAAGAAACTTCCTTCTATCCAAGTAAGGCAATGGACAACACAGGAACTACACCACAGTCCAGAATACAGCAAAGCCTGTATACTGGTCTAAACTAGTCGAGAAAAGCCGGGAAAACAAGGATATTTTTTGTTTGTTTTTTGAGTTAAAAAGTACACAGAAATGCAGGAAAACAGTAATAAATCAATTACACAGGCTAGCGCACTTTAGTGGGCAGCCTCAACAGTTAAATTTAACAAACAAACTTTTGACCAACTGTAACTTAAGTGCAGATAATGTACAATGCAAAAAACAGGTAATAAAGCAGTTTAAACTTGTTCAAAGTAAGAAAAAGAAGGTCTCTCAGGTAAAACAGCAAAAAAATACTTAGATCAGGAAAGTAGTCACTTTTCTCAGTTCTCTGCTGCTAGCACCACTCTGCAGGACCACGAGGAGCTGTTTCTGAGTAGTATAGCCAGAAAAAATGCTCAGAGGCGGATTTTAAACAGGGAACTTCAAAAGAGCTGGAAATGGTCCAAAACGACCAATTACTACAAGCTCTTGTGCTGAGGTCACTCCTTCAGGGACAGATAGGCTGCTCAAGGCTCCCCACTCCCACTGGTGAGCAAAGAAACTTCCTTCTATCCAAGTAAGGCAATGGACAACACAGGAACTACACCACAGTCCAGAATACAGCAAAGCCTGTATACTGGTCTAAACTAGTCGAGAAAAGGCAGGAAAACAAGGATATTTTTTTTGTTTTTTTTTTTGAGTTAAAAAGTACACAGAAATGCAGGAAACAGTAATAAATCAATTACACAGGCTAGCGCACTTTAGTGGGCAGCCTCAACAGTTAAATTTAACAAACAAACTTTTGACCAACTGTAACTTAAGTGCAGATAATGTACAATGCAAAAAACAGGTAATAAAGCAGTTTAAACTTGTTCAAAGTAAGAAAAAGAAGGTCTCTCAGGTAAAACAGCAAAAAAATACTTAGATCAGGAAAGTAGTCACTTTTCTCAGTTCTCTGCTGCTAGCACCACTCTGCAGGACCACGAGGAGCTGTTTCTGAGTAGTATAGCCAGAAAAAATGCTCAGAGGTGGATTTTAAACAGGGAACTTCAAAAGAGCTGGAAATGGTCCAAAACGACCAATTACTACAAGCTCTTGTGCTGAGGTCACTCCTTCAGGGACAGATAGGCTGCTCAAGGCTCCCCACTCCCACTGGTGAGCAAAGAAACTTCCTTCTATCCAAGTAAGGCAATGGACAACACAGGAACTACACCACAGTCCAGAATACAGCAAAGCCTGTATACTGGTCTAAACTAGTCGAGAAAAGGCGGGAAAACAAGGATATTTTTTTTTTTTTTTTGAGTTAAAAAGTACACAGAAATGCAGGAAAAACAGTAATAAATCACTTACACAGGCTAGCACACTTTAGTGGGCAGCCTCAACAGTTAAATTTAACAAACAAACTTTTGACCAACTGTAACTTAAGTGCAGATAATGTACAATGCAAAAAACAGGTAATAAAGCAGTTTAAACTTGTTCAAAGTAAGAAAAAGAAGGTCTCTCAGGTAAAACAGCAAAAAATACTTAGATCAGGAAAGTAGTCACTTTTCTCAGTTCTCTGCTGCTAGCACCACTCTGCAGGACCACGAGGAGCTGTTTCTGAGTAGTATAGCCAGAAAAAATGCTCAGAGGTGGATTTTAAACAGGGAACTTCAAAAGAGCTGGAAATGGTCCAAAACGACCAATTACTACAAGCTCTTGTGCTGAGGTCACTCCTTCAGGGACAGATAGGCTGCTCAAGGCTCCCCACTCCCACTGGTGAGCAAAGAAACTTCCTTCTATCCAAGTAAGGCAATGGACAACACAGGAACTACACCACAGTCCAGAATACAGCAAAGCCTGTATACTGGTCTAAACTAGTCGAGAAAAGGCGGGAAAACAAGGATATTTTTTTTGTTTTTTTTTTGTTTTTTGAGTTAAAAAGTACACAGAAATGCAGGAAACAGTAATAAATCAATTACACAGGCTAGCGCACTTTAGTGGGCAGCCTCAACAGTTAAATTTAACAAACAAACTTTTGACCAACTGTAACTTAAGTGCAGATAATGTACAATGCAAAAAACAGGTAATAAAGCAGTTTAAACTTGTTCAAAGTAAGAAAAAGAAGGTCTCTCAGGTAAAACAGCAAAAAATACTTAGATCAGGAAAGTAGTCACTTTTCTCAGTTCTCTGCTGCTAGCACCACTCTGCAGGACCACGAGGAGCTGTTTCTGAGTAGTATAGCCAGAAAAAATGCTCAGAGGCGGATTTTAAACAGGGAACTTCAAAAGAGCTGGAAATGGTCCAAAACGACCAATTACTACAAGCTCTTGTGCTGAGGTCACTCCTTCAGGGACAGATAGGCTGCTCAAGGCTCCCCACTCCCACTGGTGAGCAAAGAAACTTCCTTCTATCCAAGTAAGGCAATGGACAACACAGGAACTACACCACAGTCCAGAATACAGCAAAGCCTGTATACTGGTCTAAACTAGTCGAGAAAAGGCGGGAAAACAAGGATATTTTTTTTTGTTTTTTTTTGAGTTAAAAAGTACACAGAAATGCAGGAAAAACAGTAATAAATCAATTACACAGGCTAGCACACTTTAGTGGGCAGCCTCAACAGTTAAATTTAACAAACAAACTTTCAAA
>NC_056734.1:619648790-619668389 GCF_019279795.1 Protopterus annectens | reverse complement strand
ACAAAGGAGGAAATTCAACAGACAAGATTAACTTTAGACATATAGCAATCTTATCTCCCCTCACCAAAATACTTGAAAATATATTCAAAAACAATTAAAACTCTTATCCCCTATACAACATGTCTTCTGTCCTTCCCATAGTACTATCACTGCCCTTCTAACCTATATAGATACTGTCAATAAAGCTACAGATAATGGCAAACTAGTATCTTCTTTATTTCTATACACATCTAAAGCCTTAGACCAGGTTTGTCATAGCAAACTTCTACTTCAAATGTCTTCACTAGGTCTCTCTTGGTCTACCCTTCTGTGTCTCAAAAGCTACCTGTCCAATTGGTATCAGTCAGTACAATGGCACTCCGTGCTCTCTCCTTACCTCTTAATAACCACTGGTGTACCACAAGGCTCTGGCCTTGGTCCCCTGCTCTTTAACACTTAGACCAACACTCTCTATACTAACACACAACAGGCCACCCTAATACAATACACAGAAAATTCCACTATCATTTGCACATCTGACAACATGGTATAACTCCAAGAAATTACTCATGAAGCTTTAGCAGGCACTGAAACATGGCTTCATAACTGCCAACTCATGCCCAGCCCCAAAAAAGACAAAGGTGCTACTTTTTTCCCTAAATCCATCTCTCTTGAAAAAACTAAATTTAAAGTCCTCTCTCTTGATAATATAACCATCAAAGTCACTTTTCATAGCAAACTACTAGGGATGATAGTGGATGATAATCTTACATTCGACCTGCATATACAAAATTGCATAAGAAAAACCCACCCAAAACAAAGTATGCTTTACAGAGCCAAACACTTTCTCACAGACGCAGCTAAAACTACACTTAGATTAGTATTAGGCTAACTGCCCTTGTGAGCCATTTTAAGCCTAGCCAGTTATCCCCTGTGAGTTTCAAACCCTGTACCTTGTGTTTGTAAGGCAAACACCTTAACCATTAGGCCACCCTCCCAACCCTAGACATGCCCAACCCCAAAAAAGACAAAGGTGCTACTTTTTTCCCTAAATCCCTCTCTCTTGGCAGTTATGAAGCCATGTTTCAGTGCCTGCTAAAGCTTCATGAGTAATTTCTTGGAGTTGTACCCTAGACTTGCCACTGATTGTCTCCTCCCCACCCTTCTTTATGGTGCTACCATCCTTACTAGCTTCTAGGCTTCACAAGAAATTAAAACTTGAACAATGTTATAACAAAGTTGCTAAATATGCAGTGCTTACCCATTTCAGAGCCCGCCACTGTTTAGCACTTCCTGCAACCTATAAAATTATCCAGCGTCCATCTGCCTGTCCAGCACTAGATGTCATTCAACACAATTATGTTCTCAGTCGGTCATTGTGATTCAGTGACCAAAAACTCCTGTCGATCTACAAACCTAGCAAATCTGCTGGGTATTGTCTGTACTCATACGAGGCTGCTAAGGCGTAGAACTCCTTAACTGTATCCATCAGGTCTATACCTACCCTTCCATCTTTTAAAACCACTCTGAAAGACTTCCTAGCTAAACTCTGGCTCTGTTCTTGCTCAGAACCAGCATAACCTTTATCTCTAAATGTGAACAAGTACCTTTTCATTCCTTATACTACCTTACTGTCCCTTCTTCTCTTACTTCCTTACTGCTATCTAATTGTCTTCTATGATTTTCTCTCTAAATATACCATAAACCTGTTTTTCCCTCACTTCATATTGCAATTCCTATTTGTATTACACTAGCTTGCCTTTAATTTCTTTACAAAGTGTCTAAAATTTCTCTAAATATTAAATCATTGTCATATACCTTGTATCGATTCTAAACCAATGTTTTTATATTAGGTCTAATGCATTATAATTATTTAAACTGCAGATTTTTTTTTATTTTTGAAGACTGTAAAATTATTGTTCTTAAAATGTTTTTTTTTAATAATTTGGAGCTTGTCTCCCTGGGCCTCTGCTGAAAATGGGCTTCTACCCAGTTGGACTTTCCTGGTAATCAAATGTCAATAAATAAACACAGGAAAATAATTTTCTTGGGTGGCGAAAGCCAGGGTACCTTTCTGGCTAGGCTTGTATAGGCCCTAGGGCCAATAGCCTAGTACCTACCTATCTACCTATATGAATTCACACATGATGTGCCCATGGATGGCGATGCTTGATTTTTCTATGTAGTAATTTCTGTTACAAAAGAAAACATCATTTTCAAGAACCAGCTCCAACAATACACATATCAGATTTATCCTAACACTATAAGTAGCATATGCAGATAAATATACACAAGCAAGTTCAAGAGTTAGAATTAGTTAAGCCTAATCACAGAGGCAACAGTCTACTGAATTGTACCAAAGTTATTGGATACAAATGGATTACTGAACTGCAAACATATGTATATCCCTTTTTGAATGACAGTGTTTCTTTAAAACCAATATTGAAGGAAAGGTAGTCAAGACACATGTATGTTTTTGTGCATTGTATATTTAAGATGCTAATTAATGATGGACTAGGTCATCTTAATTATGATTTGTTTGATAATTTATAGGGTGATTGGTTTTTCAGTTTCATATTTATTGGAAGAAGTCTGAGGTGATAACGTGTTTGTTGTTACTTTACTTACATTGTATAACCATTCATAAATGGACTTTTGTTATATTCAGAGTGATATCTAGAACCATGTCATTTGGTTTATTTAACCACAACTTCTGGTTACATCTCTCTTGCCATGCAAGAGCCTCCACTCATGGTTTTGTAAATCTCTCCAAGAGATGTGAATATCCTGGCTTGTTTAGGCTTTAGACATTCCTTTAACAGCACCTCGGCAGGTGTTTTACATTTATCTAGCTGTTAAAAGATTTTATTACCATATTACATAGTGCAGACATAGCATGGCTGGCTATCACAGGATTTTACTGCCATAATACATATATAAGTGCTTTTTATATAAGCGAAATAGACACTATGCCACAATATGTATGTATATATACATTGTAATAAATCTTGTCTGTTTTTTCTGGTTAAATAACTAGTGCAGCAAATATGATTGTCTATATAATTGCCTCCAGCTCTGTCTGCATAGTATTGACATTTGATTATAAACACTGCCTAGGGCTTATTGATTTGCTCTAGACTGTGAATACAATGCAGCAATGAGCAATGTATGTATTCTACCATGTCAAATGCCATCCAGCCTGCATAGCTGCCAGTCCTTTACTTGCTAGGCAGCAGCTATTACCCAGTATCCTTAGGTGGGGGAATAAATAGTAAGAACCTTTTCCTTTTTTTCCTACTGATGAACCTTTGCAGCCATCTACTTATATTGTAATGGCATCTGTCAGCAGATTCCACATAAATGTATTTAAGGACTTAATTCCTGACAGAGCTTTCTCAGATTCTTTATCTCACTGACTTGGTGTCTTTGTTATCTCAGAATATAATAATGTAACTGACACAGCACTGAATTATCTAGTAGCATGCCACACTGCTGTGGTTATTAATGTCTATAATTTTCTTTTTAGATTCAGCTTTTCTGACTGGTTTGCTGACCTTTATTTTACTGAAAAGGTATCAGCTACAATAATTTTTGCATCAGTTTGCTGAAAGTGAACATGTTGAAAGAAATGATGGTGTTACAACTGTCTTTCAGTTTTCCTGTGAGGTATTGAAAGATCAAGAAAAGAAAGCCGTACATTTACAAGTAACTAGAAAACAAGTCTTTTATTCCACAAAACATCAGTATGAAGCACTTTTCATTAAGCTAGATAGCAAAACTTCAACAGCTTAACTAACATATTTAAAAAAAAATAATTGTATGTATGTATGTATACATATATATATATATATATATATATATATGTGTGTGTGTGTGTGTGTGTGTGTGTGGACTTTTATCTCATTAGGGATTCAATTTTAAAATACTTGTGATAGAGCAGAACTCATTCAAGCCTGAGTACTGACAAGCATTTAGTTTAAGTTGTCATAACAGTTCTGCTCTTTCAAGTAGTAAGGACACTGGTCCTCCTCTTATATCTGTCTGGACTTGGTCAATGACTTTAAACTTGAATTTATAATCTGGAAAGTCACTGCAATGATTGGCTAGTGCATTGTCAAGTTTTTTCTTTCCTATATTGTAAATATGTTCATAAACCCTCTCTTTAAAACTACGGTCCGTTTTGCCGACATAAAATTCTGGACACAATTGGCATGATGCTAAATATACTATAGATTTAGTTACAATTAAACCTTTGTTTTTTTTTTTTTAAATACATGTCCTTTCTACACACACACATATATTTTTGTAGTATGAATTTAAATATCAAATAAATCTAAAAAAACAAATGAAAGAGAAAAACATCCTTTGTTGAGAATGTCAAGCGCTTTTTAAGTTTCTGACTTTGTTTAGTTTCGGTTCTAGATTCTGACTTTATAAGTCTCTTGTTTTTTAAAACAATGTACTGTATGTTTAAATTCAATGATTTGCTAATGAATAATGAATGTGATTTAATGACCAATGTAGTCACATGATGTATATTTAAACATTAGTTAAGCAAGGTTTTTTATCTGAAGAAGTTTTGCTATCTAGCTTAACGAAAAGCATTTCATGCTGATGTTTTATGGAATTAAAGATTCGTTTTCTAGTTACTTGTGAATGTGCGGCTCTCTTTTCTTGTTTTTATAGTCATTTGTGTTTATATAGTTTTGGAAGTATGGCAGCTGAGAGCTCATACACTTTACAAAGTTCACTACTGGATCAACCACAAGAAGAAGCGGGTAACCTAACGGTTTTAATTAGTTTTATGAATCAAAAATTGGGGGACCTAACAGCAGAGGTTGAGTCCTTAACCCAGGACAATGTGCAGAGACCTTGGAATGTGCTTGACAGACCTACTATGACTACAGCAACAACTTTGGGTACTACTGCTCTAACTACAGCACTTGGTGCCAGACCTCTCAACTGTCCCGAATTCCTCGGTTTTTACCGAGTTTTGGGGTTCAAATAATGGGGTGCCACGATTCCCGAGTGGCACCCCTTCATTCATTTATTTGCACTTTTATTTTTATTTTTTTGACTTTCGCTTTTGTGCTGACATCATCACGCGGCGCGATGACATCAGCACCACCAGCCTGTCGGAATGCTCCAAGCAGGTATGTAGCATATATTCGCTCTGGTTCAAATGCTTTTACAAGCGGGAGTCACCAGAGCCGGAAAGGAGTTACAGTAGTGTCATTTTATTTAGAAGAAGTTCGCTGTGGGGGATTTTATTTTGTTGAAGCTTGGGGATTTCAGTTTGCTTCGCTAGTGTTATTTGGAAGAAGAGTTCACTTCACTTGACTTTTAAAGGTAAGTGGTGTGTGTGTGTGTTTGGGACTGGGTGTGTGACAACTAAGTATGAAAACAAAAACGTGTATGCTGTGTGCACAGTGGCATAGCTTTCTTCCCCTGCTCGGCTCCTCCTACAGGTAAATGTAAACAGCATTAGCATTATTACTTTATTTAACGGTCGGCTGTTGTGTTGGCTCTTGGCTGCTTTTCTGTATGTGAAATTATGCGATTACAGCTGCGCGACAGAGAAAACTGTGGTTTACTTTTACATGAACGTCTGCAGAGAAACCTGTGGGTATGTCGTTGCTGCTTGTGCTTTTGGCTGTTTTTATTTATGGATTACTGTGTATTGTAACGGCTCGGCTACAGAGAAACTGGTCTGGCGGTGGTGTGTGTTAACAGCTGCTGCTTTTATTTGTGCCATGTAATGCTGCAGAGAAACCTATGCTTTTTATATTAACACCTGCAGAGAGAAACTTGTGCTTTCTTTTTTTAACATTAGCGGCTGCTGCTTTTGTCTGTGATTACTGTGTTTGGCTGCAAAGAAACTTTTGTGGGTTAACGGCTGCAGACAGGACAGGAGAATCAGCTGCTGCAGGCAGGCAGGAGCTTTACATATTAAACAGAAGTATTGGATTACTGTGTGAACTTTACTTATTTAACAGGCAGTTGCTTTTATTTTTGTGATAACTGTAATGGCTTTCGCTTTTATTTATGTTATTATAACTGTCTGTGTAAAGGCTGCAAAGAAACCTGTGCTTTTTACACTAACTGCTACAGAGAAACTTGTGCTTTCTTTTTACTGTGTGTTGCAGGCAGGTTACATTTATTTAGGCACTATGATCTTTATTTAACAGCTGAATGAGCTTTAGGTATTTAATGGCTGCAGGCAGGAGAATGAGCTTTACATATTAAACAAACAGCAGCATTAAATTACTGTGTGTGTGTGAGCTTTACTTATTTAACAGCTGCTTTTATTTATACTGTGTAAGGACTGCAGAGAAACTTGTGCTTTGTTTTGTGCACAGCTGCAGAGAAACTTGTGCTTTATTTTGTGTATAGCTGCAGAGAAGTGTGTGTGCGTAAATGTCCTAGTTATAACTGGAATGTTTGGTTCATATTTTTGGTGTGTTAGTCTTAAAATTTGTGGTTTTCTGACCGAACTGAATTCACTAAATAATGATAACCATTTAAGTTTCAGTCTTCCTATCTTTCAGGAAATGCATGGCATTGGTAACAAAACATTTTATTCTAACAACTTGTCTAAATTATATAAGCAATGTTTAAAATATGTCCCTGGTTTTGGGCTTTTGTCCCCCCCCAATAAACTTTGGCTTTTTCCAGATTTCTTGTGCTGCATAGTTCTACAGGGGGAGAGAAGTTTAGTGCTGCTTATGGCAACTCGTTTTGTGTTAGTAGTGCAACAGGTAGAGTACTTGCTATTTGATATAGCAGGCTGTGAATTATATTCCCACAGTATGTAAATAGATTGCTGATACTGTACTGCATTGTACTTTTAACAGGGGTGGATGCTGTAGTCCTGAGAATGTCCTCTGGAAATACCTAATAAATATGAACCTGTTTGTTATCAGTTTGCCATCCACTCCCTATTGGCAATATTACTAGCTTATCATTTTATGTAACATAGGCCATTATAATAAATATGAACCTGTTTGTTATCAGTTTGCCATCCACTCCCTATTGGCAATATTACTAGCTTATCATTTTATGTAACATAGGCCATTTATTCCTCAAGGGCACCAAGCACTTTATTTGTAGATGAAACAATGAAATATTAAGTTGTTAGCAGCAACCTCTTTATTAGTTGCAGATCTCTTTAATGTGGAATTATTTAGATGACTTTTACTTCTGCAGAGATTGTGCATATTTACTGATACTGGTGGACTGAAGTTTGAGTAGACTATGATGGAAATGTTCTGAATTGGGCAGTTTTGTCATTATTAGTTTATGCATTTTGTTTCATTCCTTACTGGAAAAATGTTCAAAACAATAGTCAGGAAGGTTTATCAAAGGACACATGTATGTTTTTTGTGTGCAAGAGGCCTGTGATTTGAAAACAGCCTAAAGGTAATCTTTATCCACCGCTGGCCAGATGCATTTTCATTGGATGTGGGTTTCAATGCTGTTTCAATGAATATGGGTTTCAAGGGCAGAGAAGGTTTAATGCTAAGTCTGTTTTCATTGTGTAACTGTATTGCTTTGTATATCAGATGTTTATTAGTGTTTGTGGTATAAAATGTAAAATAACTTCTAAATCCAGATAATTGTAGAAGTAAAGCAATATGCACATTACAGTGCTTATGGTAAATGGGGTGAAATAGTCAAGTAATGGGATATTGGAATGGCTGCAGGGGGACTCTGGGGCCATATTTTGATTGCCTGTTCTTCAGATCGCACTTGAAATTTGGTGTCCTACAATTCCATTGGAGTGGGCGGGGTTACATAATTATGTATGCAAATATTATGTTAATCAGCGTACAGATTTGTACCTATTTTTCATGGGCCTTTGTCCAGATTTTTGATGTTTCGAGGTTGAGAGGTATGCCTGGTGCTAGCAACAGTATGCCCCTGAACCACAGCAGGCTGGTGCATGGAAGCAGACCTTAGGGGCTATAGAGCAGTGTTCTATTACCAAACAACTCCTTGGGGCTTATTGGAGTCCCTGATTTGAATACCTGCTTAAGCGTGCAACCAGGACTAACAACAGAACATTTTAACACTATTCAGGGACAACCAGCTGGAGGAGGTAAGAACATTGTTGACAACTTGAAAATGCTCGATTTTAAACTGCATAAAATACATAAATTGCAGTTGGAAATATGCTACTTTAATGAGTGCATGAAGGAGTATATAGTCCCAAAGGGGCTACGATAGTGGCAATATCCAACGGGTTTACAGCCTGGTTCAGGATTTCCAACTCATTCACTTATTTAATAGACATGGTTTAGAACTACTTGGGGTAATGACAAAACATTACCAACACTTCATTAACCAGATATCAGAGGAAGTTACAGAGTTAGACAACTTGATTAAAGTAGACACAGACTTTAATAGGTACCAATATGACTATACTCGGATTTTCACAAGTATTAACCAGCAGATACAAAAAAACAAGGAGACTAAAATTAAAAAACTTAAAGGAGACAGAGAAGAGTATGCAACAGCATACCCAGACCCTCCCCCATCACAAATTTGGAATCCTATTAGAGGAGGTCAACCAAACCCCCGAAGACACAGACTCTACCAGGAAATGCATTTAGAAAGTCATACAGTGGTGAACTGCAGTGGAAGCCAACAACATAACAGTGTGTGTACATTAAATATGGAGATGGCTATACTACTCTGAAACAGCTCCTTGTGGTCCTGCAGAGTGGTGCTAGCAGCAGAGAACTGAGAAAAGTGACTACTTTCCCGATCTAAGTATTTTTTTTGCTTTTTTTATCTAAGCAACCTTCTTTTTCTTACTTTGAACAAGTTTATACTGCTTTATTGCCTATTTTTTGCATTATACATTATCTGCACTTAAGTTACAGTTGGTTGAAAGTTTGTTTGTTAAATTTAACTGTTGAGGCTGCCCACTAAAGTGTGCTAGCCTGTGTAATTGATTTATTGCTGTTTCCTGCATTTCTGTGTACTTTCTAACTCAAAAACAAAAAAAAAAAAAAAAAAAATCCTTGTTTTCCTGCCTTTTCTCAACTAGTTTAGACCAGTATACAGGCTTTGCTGTATTCTGGACTGTGGTGTAGTTCCTGTGTTGTCCATTGCCTTACTTGGATAGAAGGAAGTTTCTTTGCTCACTAGTGGGAGTGGGGAGCCTTGAGCAGCCTATCTGTCCCTGAAGGAGTGACCTCAGCACAAGATCTTGTAGTAATTGGTCGTTTTGGACCATGTCAAGCTCTTTTGAAGTTCCCAGTTTAAAATCCGCCTCTGAGTGTGTTTTCTGGCTATACTACTCAGAAACAGTTCCTCGTGCTCCTGCAGAGTGGTGCTAGCAGCAGAGAACTGAGAACAGCGACTACTTTCCTGATCTAAGTATTTTTTTGCTGTTTTTACCTAAGCAACCTTCTTTTTCTTACTTTGAACAAGTTTATACTGCTTTATTGCCTGTTTTTTGCATTATACATTATCTGCAATTAAGTTACAGTTGGTCGAAAGTTTGTTTGTTAAATTTAACTGTTGAGGCTGCCCACTAAAGTGTGCTAGCCTGTGTAATTGATTTATTACTGTTTCCTGCATTTCTGTGTACTTTCTAACTCAAAAACAAAAAAAAACAAAAAAATATCCTTGTTTTCCCGCCTTTCCTCGACTAGTTTAGACCAGTATACAGGCTTTGCTGTATTCTGGACTGTGGTATAATTCCTGTGTTGTCCATTGCCTTACTTGGATAGAAGGAAGTTTCTTTGCTCACCAGTGGGAGTGGGGAGCCTTCAGCAGCCTATCTGTCCCTGAAGGAGTGACCTCAGCACAAGAGCTTGTAGTAATTGGTCGTTTTGGACCATTTCTAGCTCTTTTGAAGTTCCCTGTTTAAAATCCGCCTCTGAGCATTTTTTTCTGGCTATACTACTCCAAAACAGCTCCTCGTGGTCCTGCAGATTGGTGCTAGCAGCAGAGAACTGAGAAAAGCGACTACTTTCCTGATCTAAGTATTTTTTTGCTGTTTTTACCTAAGCAACCTTCTTTTTCTTACTTTGAACAAGTTTAAACTGCTTTATTGCCTGTTTTTTTGCATTATACATTATCTGCACTTAAGTTACAGTTGGTTAAAAGTTTGTTTATTAAATTTAACTGTTGAGGCTGCCCACTAAAGTGTGCTAGCAGGTGTAATTGATTTATTAATGTTTTCTGCATTTCTGTGTACTTTCTAAATCAAAAACAAAAAAAAAACACAAAAAAAATCTTTGTTTTCCCACCTTTCTTCAGAAACAATACACCTACAAAAAGCAAACCTCAAATTTCTTCAGAAACATAAGCACCACGAAATTCAAAGGAAGACACAGAAGTAGCTGACATCCATCTTTATTCTTTCCATCCTGGTACCTCGGCTATTCGCCTTCAATGGGACATACTTTAACATTTTAGTTTAGTTTATTTATATTTATATGTTGTGTAACTAATATTTAGAAATTTTTGTAAGTGAAGAAAAAAAGAAAAAAATGAATTTTAAATTGTTAAATAATGGAAATGTTTCTTTCCTTGGAATAGGTTTCAGTGGTGAATGAGTTAAATGTTTGACATTATGTGGTTTAATTAATTTAATTATGCTTAATTAATCAATTAATGCATATATAAAAGAACTCTGAAAATGTTAAAGTATGTCCCATTGAAGGCGAATAGCCGAGGTACCAGGATGGAAAGAATAAAGATGGATGTCAGCTACTTCTGTGTCTTCCTTTGAATTTCGTGGTGCTTATGTTTTCCCACCTTTCCTCAACTAGTTTAGACCACTATACAGGCTTTGCTGTATTCTGGACTGTGGTGTAGCTCCTGTGTTGTCCATTGTCTTACTTGGATAGAAGGAAGTTTCTTTGCTCACCAGTGGGAGTGGGGAGCCTTCAGCAGCCTATCTGTCCCTGAAGGAGTGACCTCAGCACAAGAGCTTGTAGTAATTGGTTGTTTTGGACCATTTCTATCTCTTTTGAAGTTCCCTGTTTAAAATCTGCCTTTGAGCGTTTTTTTTCTGGCTATACTACTCAGAAACAGCTCCTCGTGGTCCTGCAGAGTGGTGCTAGCAGCAGAGAACTGAGAAAAGCGACTACTTTCCTGATCTAAGTATTTTTTTGCTGTTTTTACCTAAGCAACCTTCTTTTTCTTACTTTGAACAAATTTAAACTGCTTTATTGCCTGTTTTTGCATTATACATTATCTGCACTTAAGTTACAGTTGGTCGAAAGTTTGTTTGTTAAATTTAACTGTTGAGGCTGCCCACTAAAGTGTGCTAGCCTGTGTAATTGATTTATTATTGTTTCCTGCATTTCTGTGTACTTTTTAACTCAAAAACAAAAAAAAAAAACCCCAAAAATATCCTTGTTTTCCCGCCTTTCCTCGACTAGTTTAGACCAGTATACAGGCTTTGCTGTATTCTGGACTGTGGTGTAGTTCCTGTGTTGTCCATTGCCTTACTTGGATAGAAGGAAGTTTCTTTGCTCACCAGTGGGAGTGGGGAGCCTTCAGCAGTCTATCTGTCCCTGAAGGAGTGACCTCAGCACAAGAGCTTATAGTAATTGGTCGTTTTGGACCATTTCTAGCTCTTTTGAAGTTCCCTGTTTAAAATCCGCGTTTGCGCGGCTTTGCATGCTTGTGTGCATAGCGCAGCATCGGTTAAATAGGCTTAAACTATTTCTGGCTCCACCAAGTCTGCACTTCAGTTTTTCCCTTAAGAAAGCTCTACTTTCAACAAAATCAGTCTATTCGCTATATTATAAGCCAAGCACTTGCTCCTAAAAACCTTTCTTTCAGGTGAAGCACTCTTAAACTAAAGTAAGCACTACATCCACCTACAAACCCTGTGAATACCCACTTCCCTTCAAAGTCCTCTCTGACCCAATTTCACATCACTCCCTTATACTATTCTGGCATGTCAAGTGGTATATTACTGACATCCTCTCCAGTTCAGCTGGTTAATCTGGGAATCCTGAGACAATGTTACAATTGCCTCATGTACACAGACAACCCTCTCCTCCTCTCAACAAACACAAACACATGTGAGAGATGCAACTATATAGCCAAACTGGAGGCTGAACTCTCTCAACTCAGGACTGGCAAGACCAGACAGGAGGAGAAGGTAACCACACACACAACTAACCCAGTCTCACATAAACCAACCGCAACTGCAAACCAAACACATAAAAACACAAAGACATACTCGGAGGCTCTAATAAAAAACTTACCAAAACAACAGAGGCTTCCAAAGCAGACATCCAAGAAACCACCACCTCAAAACACAGCACATGCAACACATAGTTCACTAAGTCAGTGTGCCAAACAATCACAGCCCTTAAAGCGAAATACCATGCCTGATACACTAGTAATAGGTGACTCTAATAGTCAGATACACTGATGTTCTGCTTACCAGGCTGAACAAGGAGAGGGTAATGGTGAGCTGCCTGTTGGGTGCTAGGATCTGCCACATAACACAAGCACTCAGGTCACTCCAAAGCAAGTACAAATATGACTCCATCATTGTCCATGCCGGCGTGAATGACCTGAGACGTACCTCCCTGGACTACATGAAAAGAGACATAGCCCAGCTGATTATGTAGCCTAGGCCGGTATGACCCTGACCCTGAGCAGCATCTTGCCCTCACCAAGAATGATGCCACAATACAAAGGCAAGATGATCAGCTTTAATAACTGGCTCAGTTACTGGTGTCATTCTAGGGGGATCCAATGTCTGTCTGCTTGGGATGACATGCTGGACAAGCTACGCTGCTTCGCAAAGGACGGCTTGCACCTGTCACCACTGGGCTTCCAGATATTGGCTAAGGCTCTTGCCACCCCCATAGTGCCTTTTTTAGGCAAGGCTCAAAAGACAAACTCACCACCTTAGAAAACAAAAAAGGGAAAAAAAAACTAAGGGTAATGCTGCTCAATGCCAGAAGTCTAAATCTCAAGATGCAGGCTTTCAAAGCACTCCTCAGTATGGAGAGCATCGATGTCTGTGCAGTAACTGAAACCTGGTTCAAGGCTCCTGAGAGCACCCCAGCTCTACCAGGTTATACCTCATATTATGCATTTCAACCCCAAAACTTGGGCTGAACCACAAAGGGAGGGGGAGTGTCCATATTCATTAAAGACACCCACACCTCCAGGTTAGTGGCAACGCATGAAGCATCGGAGACCATCCATGTGCAACTAACCATAGGCAAAACTACTATACAACTTGTAGCATGCTACAGACCACCCTCTCAATCTCAGGAACTCCATTCAGCCTTCCTGAAGACACTGGAGGATATGAATGTCTCACCAAATACCATCATATTGGGAGACTTCAACTACCCAAACATAGACTGGGTGCATTATTCAAGCCCTAACACCCTAGCCCGAGGGTTCCTGGAATTCATCAACTCAAATGCGATGGAACAACTAGTCACCTCCCCCACAAGGGGAAAAAATATACTTGACCTAATCATCACAAACATGGGGACAAAATGCTCCACACCGGAAGAATACCCCTCACTAGTGAGATCAGACCACAAACTAATGACCCTGGATATTCATGTCCCACCTCCACCCCCAGCACAAAAGACCATAGTGAGAAACTTCTCAAAAGCCGACTTTACACTCCTTAAGACTGAAATGGTATCCTTCAAGCCCCCTGGGCCAGTGGAAACCACATCCCACACTGTTGAATCCTTCACAAATGCTTTCTACGGACATCTCCAAGAATGCATGGATCATGCAATCCCAAATAAAACCAAGACCCTTTCCACCAAAGGCAGGCATCCTATCTGGTGGACCCCAGCCATAAACAAACTCTATAACAAGAGAAGGAAGTTACTGCAAGACAGAGCAAAATCCCATAAAGGGAAGGTATCTCTGATCAGCACTAGCAAAAAACTACGTTCACTCATAAAATCATCCAAGGCCAACTTTGAGAGAAAAATCACTAAGGACACTAAAAATAACCACAAGGCCTTCTTCAGCTATGTTAGAAACCTGGGCGGAAACCCTCAGATATGCTCAGAGTTAGTTCATAACGGCAAGAAATACACTGAACCCACAGATATTGCCAACATACTGGCAGACAGGTTCAGTGCAAATTTCTCCCCTCCCTCACCCCCAAAAGAAGAAATATTTATCCCAGCTGAATGCAACCTCCCTGACATCTCAGATGTCCAGGTGAGAGCCGCTCTCAGCAAAGCTAAAAATACAGCATCAATGGGACCTGACGGTGTTCGGGTTGCGTGCTATGTGAACTCCAAGAGGAGCTAAACCCGCACATAAGAATGCTGTTTAATCTTAGCCTTACTACAGGATATGTACCTGAACACTGGCGTACAGCAACAGTGGTCCCACTCCACAAAGGAGGCACCTCTACAGACCGTGGAAACTACCGCCCCATAAGCTTAACCAGCCTGGTCTGCAAAGCTATGGAAAGGATCATTATGGAACTCATAAACAGAGACATCGGGGACCTACAGACAATTGATCCTACCCAATTCGGCTGTGTAAAAGGCAGATCCTGCCTTTTGAACCTGGTAGACTTTTTTGAAACAGTCACTAGAGCCATCGATGAGGGCAAAGCAGTTTCATACAGCCTACCTGGACCTGGCAAAGGCCTTCGATACAATACCCCACTCAGGCATCATAGACAAGCTCAACAGCTTAAATGTAGACCCGTATGTCACAAGATGGGTTGCAAACTGGCTAAAGGACAGAACCCACAAGGTCAGAATAGCTGGAGCTATGTCAGATTCTAAGCCAGTCACAAGTGGAGTCCCACAGGGCTCTGTCTTGGGACCCCTCTTGTTCGGCATTTATTTCTCAGATGTGCAGGCAAACATAAGGGTTTGTGGCTGACAAAGTTCGCAGATGACTGCAAACTAGGCGCCATAGTAGATACACCAGCTGACACATGCATCCTACAGAAGGGCATTACAGAAACAGATGACTCATTTCAGAGTCATGACCTAAAACTAAATGCCAAAAAATGTATAGTCATCCCCTTTGGGAAAAACAAAGTACCCACAAATTACCACATAGGTGGTAATCCATTAAGTACGGAAAAAGTAATCAAAGACCTGGGGACCCAAGTTGACAGTGACCTCTCATTTGACACCCATGTCGCCAAAGTGGTTAGAAAGACCTTATCATGAAGGGATTCACATCCAGATCAAAAGATGTCATTGTACCCCTATATTCCTCCCTTATCAGGCATATGATTGAGTACAATGCCCCATTTGGTATGTACCTCACCCGGTACCTGCAGCAGCTGGAGAGACCCCAAAAGTACCTCACCAAGAGGATCAAGGGTCTCCAACATATGTCATATGCTGCCAGACTAAAGAAGCTCCAGCTCTATTCAGTAGCATACCGCCTGCTCAGAGGTGATATGTGCCTAACGTACAAGGCTATGCCCACTCCGGAATTAATGGACATGCTCCACCTCAAAAAATCCAAATCCATCAGAGCCACGAGAGCCAAAGATCTAAACATCAGCACAAATATGAATAGGACATGCTGGAGGGACAGATTTATAACCCAGAGGCTTCCCACACTCTGGAACAGGATCCCAGTCCATGTTAGGCAGAGCCCCTCACTAACTCTCTTCAAGAGAAATCTTGACGAATGGATGGGTGATCATAGGTTTACCCCGGGGGTCATCTCTGTGTCACTACTAGACAGAGGCACAGTAAACTAAATTTATTTTGTACACTTTTGTATCATTAGATGGGGTGGCGAAAGCCACATACACTATGGCTAGGCTTATAAATGCCCTAGGGCAGATAGCCTAGTACTAAACTATGAAACTATGAAGAATATTGTATAAATTCACAAGTTAACCAACAACAAGAAAGTGCAGGCACTAGTGCTCAGGGGAGGCAGGAAAATAACTATCAATAAAATTTTCACAACCCCCAAGGCCACAAATCCAACAGGAAGCAGCAGCACTTCCAGGAAACATACGATACTCAGAAAACCAACAAAAGAAAGAGGTAACAAGCCAGGCCAAAGAAGGGGTAAGTGGAAATGTTTGTTCAATTTTCACTACTGCTTCAGGGGACTTCAAAATCTTTAACTACATAGATTTTGAAGTAGACAAGTTACTTATTGATGTCTTTGCAAAAGGCTTAACATTTGTTCTAGCCTATGCCACAAACCTCTCAAGGTTATTGCTGGATTTTAAACTGAATCTACGTAAACTGAATTTTACATCTATTATTTGGTAACACTGAACATCAAGAAAGGAAAGAACTATATGTAACTAGCACATATAACCCACCAGTCCACCCAACATTAATGTTATTTAAACGCCTATATGAACTGGACTTTAGAGCAAAATTTAGTACAACAATAAAACAGACAAGTAAAGGCAACTTGTCTAAAGAAGAAAGGGAAGCCCTTCATAACCTAAAACCTTTACCAGTTCGTATAATGAGGCCTGATAAAGGCAGATAAATAGTGTTAATGAATTTAACTGATTATATAAAAAAGATGTATAGAGTCTTGAACAGTGATGTGTATAGTAAAGTGAGTGTGAATGAAGACAATACAGCAAATAGTCGTATTAGGTCATATATCAATGACCTATTTATTGAACCCTTAATTGACACCAACACATATAACTACATGTCAGTGCCATACCCAAGAATACCTATTTTATTTGGCATACCAAAAATCCACAAAGGCTTAACAGATCCACCTATAAGGGCCCTAGTGGATGCAAGGCAATCAATAACATACCCTTGTGGAAAAGTAATTGACTCAATACTAAAAAGATACATAGAACAGGAACCACAAATATGCAAAGACTTGTGGTCTTTTCTATCAAACATTAACAATTTAAGTTTTAGGTCTGACTGTAATTTCCTTATAATTGACATGTGTGACCTATACACATCAATCCCCCATGACACAGTGGGTACTTGAAATAATGAGATCTAGAAAAGCACCAGAATCAGAAATCAGACTGATAGAAGAACTGCTGGAAATAGTCTTATCACACAACTTTATCACATTTGACAATGAATACTACCTACAAAAATCAGGGGTAGAAATGGGCTCACCATGTGGGGTGAGTTTTGCCAACATGGTGATGGCCCATTGGGAACATAAGTACATTTTGGACAATACTAGTGTCAACTCACTGTTGACTTTTTACACACGCTTTCTGGATGATATTTGTATGGTGATCAAAGGGGATAGAAACACAGCCATAAACTTAGTTAACTATTTTAATAGTACAACACCATTCCTTAAATTCACCAGCACATTCCAGAGGACTACTATATCCTACCTGGACATTGAGTTAACAAAAGACCTTCATAAGAGGAGATATAGGGCCCGGATATACAGGAAGAGCACATACTCAAATTCTTTCTTGCATTACACCAGTTCACCCCTCAACACCTAAAGAAATCAGTTGTGAAAGGACAACTAGTCTGGTCAGCAAGGATGGTGACTGAGGATTCTCATTTTGAAGAGGAGTGTGAGACCCTTAGGCCTATGTTCACACATAGGGGGTATCCAACAAAACTACTATCTCAACTGATAATAGAAGTCTGTAACAAAAGCACACAGGGAATTTACAAACCAATTTTAGATGGCACTGGATCTAGTGCGGTAGGTACAGATAGTTTTTCAGAGTACCTGAGGAATACCATCCCAATAAGTAACATAAGTCTAACTAGACATGTTACATCATATACCCTGAGTTTTACAACATTTTGTCATGACTCAAGTGAATTAATAAGCATTATTAAGAAAAGGTGGGTGTTATTAGCAGCATACCAAGATACGGGAAGTAAACTAGGTGACCACCCTGTGGTGACTTTCAAGAAAGGTAGGAACCTTAAAAACATTCTTGAATCAATTAGACCAATTCCGACTAGAAACCCAGGTATGTTGAGGTGTGAAGCATGTAATCAATGTAAATACATTGAAACAGGATGTAGATTTAATGTGAGAAACAAGACCTACTGGTTACACCAAAGGTTTAACTGTAACTCTAAATCTATAGTCTATTTAGCATCATGCCAGTTGTGCCCAGCATTTTATGTCAGCAAAACCGACCGTAAGTTTAAAGAGAGGGTTTATGAACATATTTACAATGTAGTAAAGAGAATACTTGACAATACACTAGCCAAACATTGCAGTCACTTTCCAGATCATAAATTCAAGTTTAAAATCATTGACCAAGTCCAGACAGATATAAGAGGTAGACAAGTGCCCTTACTACTTGAAAGAGCAGAACTGTTATGGCACCTTAAACTAAATGCCTGTCAGTACCCAGGCTTGAATGAGTTCTGCTCCATCACAAGTATTTTAAAATTGAAAGCCCTAATGAGATAAAAGTTCACACACACACACACACACACACACACACACACACACACACACACATATATATATATATATATATATATATATATATATATATATTCACCGAAAGCACATGTCACCAAAAACACAATTCACTGAAACACATTTCACCAAAAGTTGTAGATGGCCTTTCCCCCCACTGTAGTGCGTCCCTGGAGTTAGTATATATAGTTAGGGGCATCGCTCCCCACATATTTTATGTATATATTATTGTCAGAGAACAGTAATATATTGCACTTACATGTATCCATGTATATAATCCAAATATTTAAAGTATGTGGGGGGCGACCCCCCCATGTGGAGAGCGGTGCCCCCCCACACACCTTGTTACTGTATATACTAACTCCAGGGTTGCACTACAGTAGGGAAAAGGCCATCTACAACTTTCAGTGAAATGTGTTGTGGTGAATTGTGTTTTCGGTGAAATTTGCTTTCAGTGATAAGTGCACAGTGAAATGTGTTTCAGTGAAATGTGCTTTTGGTGAATAGTAGTAGATATACATATATATATATATATATATATATATATATATATATATATATACAAGCAAACGTTTTTTAAATACATGTCCTTTCTACACAGACATACATTTTTAGTATGAATTTAAATGTCAAATAAATCTAAAAAACAAATGAAAGAGAAAAGGATATTTTGTTGAGAATGTGAAGCATTTTTTAAATTTCTGACTTTTTTAGTTTTGGTTCTAGTTTCTGACTTTATAAGTCTCTTGTTTTTTTAAAACAATGTACTGTATGCTTAAATTCAATGATTTGCTAATGAGTAATGAATGTGTTTTAATGACCAATGTAGTCACATGATGTATATTTAAATATTAATATTAAAGAACACCAAATTCCATGGAAAAGAAATAAACATTAGAAATAAAACATGAAAAAAAGACAAAATTATGACTGTCTATACCAAATTAATAGTTAAGCGCTTTCTTTCGTTTTAATACCAATGAGCTTCTTCAGAACTGACAAACCATTCAATGAATCAGTTTACATACAAAACATCTAAAGAATCAATTAATTAATGACCCAATAAGTTTCCAGCCATCTAATTATTCAATAATATAAAAAGTTTTCTTAAAGACATAAATATCAAATATAAAATATACCAATGTGTAGAAATGTATATACAAATATATATAGCACATACATTTATATGTATCCATTTAAAGTGTACATATGCTATTGTCATAACATTTAAAAACTATAGAACTA